>NW_007232099.1:138511-171137 GCF_000164805.1 Carlito syrichta | reverse complement strand
GCGCTACCACGCCCGGCTGATTTTTTTTTTGATTTATTGTAGAGATGAGGTCTCGCTGCCCAGGCGGGTCTCGAACCCGCGGACTCATGCAATCCACTCACCTCAGCCTCCCAAAGGCGCGGGATTACAGGCTGAGCCACCGAGCCCAGCTTCCTTTCATTTTTGAGTTGATATATATGTGTGTGTTTTTAATGTTGCAGTCACAGTGCATGCTGTATTGATTCTCTGTTATCCTGCATTCTTGGGAAGAGCATGGTTGATGTATTTTTCTTTTTTCTGTGTGTGCTTAATACCTTCTTAAGCAGCTCTTGGAGTGCTGGTCTGGAGGCAGCATATAAACTCTTAGGGATTGACTGTTAGGGAAGGATTTTAATTGTCCTTCACTGATGAAACTTAGATAAGTTAGTTAGAAAATTCTTGGTTGGAATTGTTTTCTTTGAGAACTTTGAAAATTGGACTCCAATCTCTTCTAGCCTGTAGTGCTTCTGGTAAATAAGTATGTGCTATTCTAATTGGTCTTCCTTGGTTGATAGTCTGACCTTTCTGTCTTGCTGCCTTTAGGATTTTTTTCTTTCATACCTACTTTGTGCAAGCAAATTACTCTGTGTCTAGGAGTTGATCTTTTCATTGATGACTTGCAGGGGTTTTTGTATCTCTTGTGTTTGGATGGTCACATATCTAATGAGATGCAGGATGTTTTCTTGTGAGACCTTGTGGAATGTTTGTTCCCGGGTGCTCTTATTCTCCTTTTCTGCTTCATGTTTGCAAATTAGGCATAAGTTTGGTCTCTTAATATAATCACACATCTCTTGAAGGCTTTGCTTCATCTTTTCAAGCTTCCATTCTATGGTTTTTCACAGATTGGATTGGTCCTATTTTTTGATCTTCAAGTTCAGAGATACTTTCTTCTGCTTGGTTAATTCTGCTTTCCATGCTTGTAAGTTTGTTGTTTATTTCTTTCATTGTGTTTTTAATTGCCATCATCTCTGTTATCAATGCTTTTATTCTTTCTTCTTTCTGTTCATAATTTTTATTCATCATCTCCATCAATACCTTGATGTCTGGAGATGTGGCCTGAAACCAGTCATTCTTGGGGCTCTTCATTGTTTCAGTTTCAAAGTCTGTATTCTCAGACACTGTCTTTCTAGGTATCTGGGGGGGGTATTTGTGTTCTTCCATTGATTCTTCTTCATTTGTGATGGATTCCCACTCCTTTTTACCCCCTCTTTAATTTGGTGCTCAGTGAGAGGGGATAGCTTTCACTTCTGTTTGCTCAACCCCCTATTTTTCCTTATGTGGAACCTCTGGATTTGTTGAATATTGAGGCTGTGCAGAGATTGGCAGGCTGTGCTTAACTTTTGCAGTTTTGAGTTTTGATTAAAGTATAATGCATGGGGTAGCTACAGTTCAAAAACTACCTGCAGATCACAGTATCTGCTCTACTGGGGTGTGGGTCCCCTGGAATCCCTTTCCACCACTTTAGATTATGTCTATAAAGTGGAAGCATATGTATGCCCACTGAAATCAAAATGAGACAAGAGAAAGGAAGAGAACAGAGAATGAAAGAAGGGAGAAGAAAGGTAGATGAAGAGAAAGAAGGGAAAGAAAAGAGGCAAACTAATGGATGAGCAAGGAAACAAAAACAATAGCAAAATAAAACAAACACAAAGATGCAATAACCTTCAGAAATACCCATATGCAAACAAACAACAAAAGAGGGAAAAAATAAGCAAATTAAATCAGAAGACACATACAGAAATATATATATGGAAATAATGAACCAAAAGAAGCGCCTTCTTGTGGCTCTTTCTGGAACCTCAGGTTCCTTTTCTTTATTATTATTTTTTTAACTGATAGGTCCCAAGTGCCACCACTTTTGTCTGGTGTCCCAAAGGTAGAAAGCAGACTCTGTTCTCCATTCCCTCCCCTCTGCTCTCAGCACAGGCTGATCAGGCTGCTCTCAATGTGGGTCAGATGCCCCATGAACTGCTGGGAGGAGGTCGAATCAGATCCGGATTCACCTCAAATCATTCACTGCTGCTGTTGCTGCCAGGTCTCCCACTTGGATCAGACATGTTTGTGCCTGGCTCAGTGTGGGGGCTGGGCATCTGTCTCTCCAGCATCTGCTCCTGAAGCATCCTCTCTAGGCCAGTGATGGTTGAGCCCAGAGGGGTGCAGAGAGCTCCCATCAGTTTCAGGTTAGAGGTGGATTAGAGCTGGGTGAGACAAATAGGTCTCTACCCAGTCCCTGGACAGAGAAAATGGTGGTGGTCCACATCCTCATCTCCAGCAGAAGGCTCAGTTTCAAATTTCCTCCCTGTGCCTTCTCCACAGTTTCCACTGCCAGTGCCTGGCTTGCTGTCACAGGTGGTGGCATGGGCCAGGTGCCAAGGGGCAACTGATCTCTACTGCCTTCCCCTGAAGATGCCCTGAGACTGGCAGACAATCCTGCACATCAGGAGCAATGGTAAGTTGCAGCCACCTCCAGAGAACCCCAGGGGTTTGATCCTGAGTCTCCACTCAAATAGACCTGCACACACCCATACATACAGACTCATTTTTATGGACATTCATTCATGCAGAGCCTTTCACACTTCCACTAGTTCCACTGCCATCTTGCTGCTAATATTTTTAATTAACTTTTAATAAGATGGAGAAAGATGTATTATGATAAAACCAATCAAAAGTCTAGAGTTGTCCTGTTAACTTTAGATGAACCTAACTTCAGAGCAAGAAAAATTCTCAGGAATAAAGAGAAGCATTTTATAATGATAAATGTGTTAAATCTACAAGAAGACATAATTTTATAAATGTATACTTAACTAATATTATAGTATTAAAATAAATGAGATGAAAATACTTGATAAAATTATAAAAATAATAGACCAATTCAGAATCATTGTTGTTGATTTCAATGTCCTTGATGGGTAAAGTAGAAAAATTTTTTAGTAATGATATAGTTAGATTGAACATCACAATCAAACAAGTAAATCAAATTGACATTTACAGACTATTCTATTAAAAACAGTAGAAAAAAATTATTCTTCTCTAGTTCACATAAAACATTATTCAGGTTGGACCACATTCTGGGTCATTAAACAAACCTTAAAAACTTTAAAAGGAGTAAAATCTAATATCAATAATCTAAGCCTCTACCAAAATAAACTAGAGAGAGACAAGTAATTTAAGCCTAAAGAAAGTTGAAGAAAAGAAATAGTTTTAAAAATTGAATAGAATCAATTAAATTAAAACAGAAATACTAAAAAAAGTGCAAAAGTTGGTTCTTTGAAAATTCAATACAATTGATAAGCTTTAAACTGGACTAATTAAAATAAAAAGAAAGACGATCCAAACAAACAATGTTAGGAATGAAATAGACGGCCCACCACTACTGTTCTCTTGGGTATGAAAAATATAGTAAACAAATAATATGAACAACAGTATGCCCATAATTTTGGTAACTATCAATAAGATAGTCCAATTTATTTAAAGACACTATCTAAGCTCACAAAAGGCAATAGATATTTAAGAAAAAAGAGGATGCCGATTTGCCACAATCATTTTTATGAAATAGAAGTAGAGGGAGTATTTCTAACACATACTAGAAATTCATTCACTAACTTTATACCAAAGCAAAATAAAAACATTTTATAAAACGCAGATCAATATCACTTATAAACATAGATATACAAAAATTATAAAAAATATTAACAAATTGAATTCAACAGTGTATAAAGTGCATTTCAGGTATGTATACTTGGTTTAACATTTGAAAATCAATGTAGTCTTTCATATCAGCATTATAAAGAAGAAAAAGTATATAATCATATTGATTGATGCAGAAAAAAAGCATTTGAACAAATCTAGAACTCCATGATAAAAACTCTCAGCTAACTAGAAAGAGAAGAAAACTTTCAAACTTCATTATATTCTTACTTTTATGTGAAATCTAAAAAAGTCAAATCATAAAAACAGAAAGTAAAATGGTGGTTACCAGAAGATACAGGCTGAGGAGGGAATGGGGAGATGTTGGTTAAAGGGCATACAATTTTACATACAAATATGTTTAAAAGATCTATTGTACATCATGGTTACTATAGTTAATAACAGTATATTTTATACTTGTAAATTGCTAAGAAGTGAGATTTTAGGTTTCTTACCACAAAATAATAAGTATGTAAGATAATGCATGTTGATTTTACAGTTGTACAATGTATACAAATATCAAAGTATCATGCTGTTTACCATAAATACATACAGTTTTTATTTGTCAATTACAGAAACATAAATTATAAAACCATGACTTATATCATACCCACTGTTGAAAAATCAGATGTTTTACACCTAAGATTGAGAGCAAGACAAAAATGTCCTTTTCTCTTACTCTTCTGTTTAACATCTTGGAAGTCCAAGCTGATGCAATCAGAAAAGAAAAAGTAAAAGCTATATATTTAGGGAACAAAGAAATAAAATATTCTTTGATCACTTAATATATGAGAGTCTATGAAAAAATTCTAAAGAGTCAACAGAAAAAATTCTGAAACTAATAAGTACAGCAAGAAAAAGAATACAAAATTCATATAAAAAATTAATTTCCTATACACAAGCAATTGAAATTTTGCATTTAAAAAATTAAATTAAGGTCAGAAAATATATGAATATGTCTAGGAATAAATTCAATAAGCTATTCATTGGATCTGAAAGCAGAAACCTTTAAAACTCTAATGAAAGATACCAAAGAAGATCTAAATAAATGGAGAGATACTCTGTATTCATAGATTGGAAAAGTCAATATTTCAAAGAAGTTAATTCTTCCCATTTAATCGATAGACTCAATGTAATCCCATTCAAAGTCTCAGCAAGCAATTTGGATTAAGCTGTCTAGAGGCAGTTAAAGTATATTTCTCCTATGGAGTAAGTAACATGCCCCAGAACTCATCAAATAAGTGATATAGCAACATAGTGCAAAGAAGAAATAGATCAGTCGCCTGAGTTGGAAGTAGTTAGACTCTAGGCTGGATAGGAGCACAGACCACAGACAGCCTCCAGATAAAACAGGGAAGGTGAGTGAGAGGATTTCTATGCTTCTATCATGAACTTGGTGGGTCACCCAAGACGCAGGATTCCAGTCACTCTTGCAGGATTCCAACCACTCTCAGAAAACTGTGTTTCCCACAGTCATGCTGAAAGCCTCATTGAGTGGTGCCAGAAATAAATGCCCCAAACAGTTCTAGTCACCATATCTCAGGAACTCAACACTGGTTGGTGGCTGCTTTCTAAGCAAGCCTGGGAGAGGACACGCCCCAAAGGGGAACTGCTTGGTGGCAGATCTTTCCTGCATGGGGCAGGTTCCCATGAGAACACCTGAACCCCTGATGAAAGTTGCAGTTTGACATTTGGAATGCAGACTGCCTGAGGCTAAGGCAGAGGAGCTGACTGGAACTTGTTGCCATAGCAACCTTTTTACTCCCAAGGTAAACTCTAGTGAAATCTCAGCACAACAGCATTACCCCAGCAGCCAGAGACACCTTCCCAGACCAGACTAGGGTAGCCAAGAATGCACATAGGAAGGTAGATTGAGATATTTGCCCTTGCATACTTCTAGAAGGCTCAAAACAGACAGAAATATTGGGTAATCCCCAAAGTCTTGCTCATTGCCTAGGTTGGCTGGGCATTTCCTAGGAGCAATGGATGCCAAGAAGAAAGCCCACAGCCATCATTGTAGCTGACTTTTCCTTACAAGCACCACTTCCTGGCTAGAGATCAACACCCCAGTCCATTGCATCTGATATAATACTTCAGATTTGGGGAAGGTCTGATCCCAGACCCCAGCTGACACCACTATCCAAGCCAGCCTGCTCACTCAAGATGATTTGAGACTGTTCAGGTACCCAGCACAAGATCTCCATGACTGACAATTGAGAAACTCACCACACCAAGGCCTTGTTTTCTTTTGTTTGTCTGCTTTTGTGTTTTCTTGTTTATTGCTTGTTCCACAGTGTCAGAATTATTTTACTGTTTTTTTTTCATTTGGGATGATGATTTCTTCTTATTTGAGATTGACAGGGGACTGACATAGACACTGTAAGCTTCTATTGGTTATTGGAACTAAACATTGAAATATAACAGTAGAAAACCACTGGAAATCATAAAGCTCACAGGACTCATAGAACACCAACACAATAGAGAAAATGTCAAAATAAAAAAGGAATGAAATTACAACCAGCATGCTTGAATGGTCTAGGACATTACATATGATTATTATCTCTGAACATAAATGATCCCAATGACTCACTATAATATGACATAGACCATTTATGTACCTAATCCTGGCTTGTATCCCACATCTTTAAAATAAAATTTAAAAATTTAAAAAAATTGTAAAGCACAATCCAAACACCTTCTTTCTTCAAGAGACCAATATAACACAAAAATATTTCTATAAACTCAAGATAAAGGGATGGAGAAGAATATTCTGCACAAATGGAAACCAAAAATGAGCAGGAGTAGTCATTCTCCGATCAGGTAAAATAGACTTTAACTGCAGTAAAAAAGACAAAGATACTTATTATATGCTGATAAAGGGATCAATCCAACAAGAGTTCACATAACAATTTTAAATATATAAGCACATAACACCAACCTCACCTTTTTAAAACAAATTCTACTGGATCTATGAAAAGAGATGGATAACCACATAATAATAATGGGAGACTAAATCACTTCATTGAAAGCTATAGACAGATCATCAAGGTAGAAAGTCAACAAAGAAATATTGGAGTTAAATTAAACCCTAGAGCAAATGGAACTAACTTACAGCTACAGAACATTCGACCGCAAAACTACAGAATGTACATTTTTCTCATGAGCTCATAGCACATTTCCCAAGATAGGCCATATGATATGCCACAAATCAAATCTCAATGAATTTAAAAAAAAAATGAAATTATACCAAGTACCTTCTCAGACCATAGTGGAATAAAACTAAAAATTAGCTCCAAGAAAAGTCACAAAACCTTACAAAAACATGGAAGTTAAACAATATGCTCATGAATGACCCTTGGGTCAATTTAAAATTTGAAAATTTCAATTTAAAAGTTAAATTTAAATTTCTCAAAATGAATGACAATAATAAAACAAGTTTTCAAAAACCTCTGGGACACAGCTAAAGCTGTGTTCAGAGAAAAACTTCTAGTGTTTAAGGCCTACATTAATAAGACTTAAATGATTACATCTTTTTTTTTTAATGTTTTTTATTTTAGAGATGTGGAGTATAATTCAGGGTTGGTATACCAATGTCATTATGCAAGTACCCTTATTGATGAGGTGTGCCCCCGCTTCCCTGGCAGAATCCCACTCCTGCCAATCCCACAGCCCCTCCCCAGGCAATTTCCCACTACTGACAATCCTTCTCTAATAGCATTATTGAAACAGGAAGATAGCTAGAGAAAGGCTAGGCAAGCAGACCTACATGAGGGTCCTCTGGTAACAATGTAGTAAACTCCAGGCCTCTCAGGCTCAGCATTGGTAAACAAGCTCCCTGCAAGCCTCTCACTGCTGGTACTCACAGCCGAAATAAAAAAGCAACCAATGAGCTCGCCATTAGTTCCTTACTTAATACTGACCAATCAGAACAGCTACAGCTCACAGGTAGTGCTAGCCAATCCGCTTGGACTTTGGGCTATATTAGCACTAGGTTTTTTGGCCCCAGACAGGCAACTCCTTCAGGTTCCCTCCTGCTGTGGGAGCTTTTCTTGTCCTCTCAATAAATTGTGCTTTCCCACTTTCCGGTCATCCATGTCCCTCATTCTTCCAGGGCATGAGATAAGAACCTCAACCCTGAAGAGTTGCAGTCTGGAGAGCTACAGCCTGAAGAGCTGCAACCTGAAGAGCTGTGGAAGATTGTCTGAACTGGCTAAACCAGGAGAGCTGCCGAAAGAAGGAGAGACTCCGAAGCTGAGACACCCGGGGAGCTAGGCTTGCCAGCTCACTGAACCAGCAACACTCTCAGGGCTTGGCTTGCCAACCCATTAGAGCTGACACTTCTGGGGCTAGGCTTGCCAGTCCCTCCAGACTACCTTCTCTGGGGTTTGACTGACTGACCCACTGTGCTGACACTCTCAAAGACCAGGCTGACCTGAAAAATCCGCATCATTATGATAATTGTTCAAGGTCCATTTTATGAGTGAGAACATGTGATACTGGGTTCTTGTTTCTGTGATAGATCACTCAATATTATAGAAGTTCATAATTTTGTCCTTTTTAATGACTGTATAATATTCCATCATGTATATGTACCACTTTTTTAAAATCCAGTCCTCTTTTGATGGGCAGCACAGTTGGATCATGTTTTTTGCTATTGTGAACAACGCTGCAATAAACATGCATGTGCAGGTATCTTTTTCATAGAGTGATATGAGTTCCTCCAGGTATAGTCCCAGTAAGGGAACTGCAGGGTAGTATACAAGGTCAATTTTTAGACCTTTTAGGAATAACCAAAGTGCTTTCCACAGATGCTGTACTAGTTTGAACTCCCATCAACAGTGTAGAAGTGTTTTCCTTTCCCCATATCTTCTCCAGCATCTATTGTTTTTTGAGTTATGGATGATGGTCATCCTGACTGAAGTTAGGTAGTATCTCAGTGTGGTTTTAATTTGCATTTATTTGATGACCAATGAGGTTGAACATTTTTCATGTATCTGTTGGCTGTTAGTATGTCTTCTTTTGAGAAGTACATATTCATATCTTTTGCTCACTCTGTAATGGGGTTGTTTGTATTTTTCCTTTCAGCACATTTGAGTTCCTTGTTGATCCTAGATGTTAAGCCTTTGTCAGGCATACAGTTGGCAAATAATTTTTTCCAGACTGTGGACTGTCTCCATACTCTCTTGATAGTTTATTTGACTTTTCAGAAGCTTGTCAGATTGAAAAGATCTCACTTGTCTATCTTATCTCTTATGGGATGGGCACTTGGGATTTTAAACAGGAATTGGTTGCCAGTTCCAATTTCCATTAGGGTGTCTCCTCCATTTTCTAAGGTACTTAAAGTTTGAGGTTTTACATTTAGGTGTTTGATCCATTTAGAGTTACTTTTGTATATGATGATAGGTAGGGGTGTTGGTTTAATCTTCTGCATGCGATCAGCCAGTTTTCCCAGCACCGTTTACTGATAGGTTCTCCTCTCCCCAGTGGTTGGTGGTAGAGTCTTTGTTGGAGATGAGTTGGTTGAGAAATTGTTTTGCTTCCGGAATCTCTATTCTGTTTCATTAGTTTATATGCCTGTTCTTATACCGATATTTGACTGTTTTGACAATTGTACTTTATAATGAAGTTTAAAGTTGGGGAGTGTGATGCTACCTCCTGCTTTTTCCCCCCCAAGGATTGTTTTGCTTATGTGTGGCCATTTATGTTTCCATATGAATTCCTGTATTATTGTGTCCAGGTCTGAGAAGAATGCTGCTGGTAATTTAGCGGGTATTGCATTCAATCTTAGATTCCCTTTGGTAGAATGGACATCTTAACAATGTTGATTCTTCCAATCCATGAGCATGGAATATTTTTCCATTTGCTTGTGTCATCTTTGATTTCTTTGAGCAGGGTTTCTTAGTTTTTGTTGTAAAGACCTTTCACGTCTTTGGGTAGGAAGGTGTCAAGGTACTTCATTTTTTTCTGGCTATTGTGAATGAGATTGTGTTTTATATTTGGGTTTCTGTTTGTTTATTGTTGGTGTATAGAAATGCAACTGTCTTTTGCACATTTATTTTATACCCTGAGACTTTACCAAAGTCCTTTATCAGTGCAAGGAAGCTTTTGACAGTGTCTCTTGGGTTTGCGAGGTACACAATCATGTTGTCTCTAAGGAGGGATAAATTAACGTCTTCTTTTCCTATTTAGATACCTCTTATTTTCTTCTCTTGTCTGATTACTCTAGCTAGGACTTCCAATACTATGTTAAACAGGATAGGTGAGAGTGGGCATCTTTGTCTTGTTCTGGCTTTCAGGGGAAATGGTTCCAATTTCTGTCTGTATGTTGACTGTGGGTTTCTCATAGATGGCTCTCACTATTTTGAGGTATTTTCCAGATCTGCCTACATATTGAAGGAATTTTCTCAAAAAGGAGAGCTGAATATTATCAAAAGCTTTTTCCACATCTAATGATATAATCATGTGTTTTTTGTCTTTACATCTGTTGATGTATTTAATTATGTTTATGGTCTTGCAGATGTTGAACCCATACTGTATCCTAGAGATGAAGTCTGCTTGGTCATGGTGGATGATTTTTGAGATGTGTTGTTGAATCCAGTTTTCTAGAATCTTGTTGAGAATTTTAACATCCATGTTCATCAAGCATATTGGCCTGTAACATTTTCCTAGAGGGCTTATTTTCATTAAAAAGATCACCACCTAACAAATAAAATCCACTTCATTTTCCTGGGCAAGTCTTACAATTTCATTGAGTGTTACAAATGAAATAATTCCATCTTGACAACCTAACATCACATCTAAACAAACTTGAAAAACATAAAAAAAGCCAAACCCAGAACTAGCAGAAAATAAAAAAATAAAAAACCAGAGCAGAACTAAATGAGATTGAAATTTAAGAAAATACAAAGAAATGAAACAAAAAGTTGGTTCTTTGAAAAGATAAGCAAAATTGATAGACTACTAGCTACAATAAGAAATAAAGATAAAAGAGTCAAATAAGTTCAATTAGAAATGAAAATTGAAACATTACAGCTGATACAGTGGAAATATAAAAGATAATGCAAAATTATTATGAACACCTTTATACAAACAAACTATACAATGTAGAGGAAAATAATACATTTCTGGAAACATGCAACATCCCAATCTTGAATCAGGAAGAAATAAAAACTCTGAAAAAACCATTAAGAAGTAGTGAGATTGAAAGAGAAATTAAAAGTCTCTCAACAAAAACAAAGAAACAACCAAAAATTCCAGAATACTCACAACTGAATTTTACTAGATTTTCAAAGAAGAATGCTGAAGGTAGTCCATAAGATTGAAGAAGTGGGAATTCTCTCTAATTTATTCTACAAAGTCAGTATCACCCTAATATCAAAGCCAGGAAAAAATGCAACAAAAAAAGAAAACTACAGACCAATAACCCTTATAGACATAGATGTGAGAATCATCAACAAAATATTAGCAAACTGAATTCAACAGCACATAAAAAAAAAATACACCTCAATCACATGGGTTTTATCCCAAGGATGCAAGTGTTGTTCAAGGTGTGCAAGTCAATAATGTGTTCCACTATATTAACATAATTAAAAACCAAAATTATATGATAATTTCAATAGTCACAGAAAAAGCATTTGATAAAATTTAGCATCCCTTCATGATAAAAAAAAAATCTTCAGCAAAATAGGCATGGAGGGAAAATTCCTCAACATAATAAAAGTCATATACAGCAAACCTACTGCCAATGACATCCTGAACAGAGAAAATTATGCCCAGTTTCACCACTCCTATCCAACATAGTACTGGAAGTCCTAGTCAGAGCATTCAGGTAAGAGAGAAATAAAGCATATCCAAATTGAAAAAGAATAAATTAAACTATCTCTGTATGCTAACAATATAATTTTTTACCTAGAGAATTCTAAAATTTCTGCAAAAGACTCCATGAACTTTATAAATGAATCAGCAAAATTTCAGGATATAGAATCAACACATAGAAATCAGCAGCACTGCTATCCACCAGTAGCAGGCAAGATGAGAATCAAATCAAGAACTCAATTTTCTTTATAATAGCAGCCCCAAAGCCAAAATACCTAGGAATATGTTTAACTAAGAAGAAGGAAAGACCTCTACAAGCAAAACTATAAAACACATTGGAGAGGACATAGACAAATGGAGTAACATTCCTTGCTCATAGATTGGAAGAATCAACATTGTTAAATGACCATATTGCCCAAAGTAATCTACATATTCAACTCAATTGTTATCAACCTACCAACATCATTTTTTCATATAATTAGAAAAAACAATCTTAAAATTTACATGAAACCAAGAAAGAGTCAGAATAGCCAAAACAATCCTAAGCCAAAAGAACAAATTTGGTGACATCACACTACCTGACTTCAAATTATACTACAAGGCAGTGGTAACCAAAACAGCATAGTTTACATGAGCAGACACATGGACCAATGGAACAAATAGATAATTTTAAAATAATCTCAAATATCTGCACCAAACATATCTTTGACAAAGCAGAAAAAATATACACTGGAGAAAGGAAACCCTAATCAATAAACTGCACTGGGACAATTAGATATTTTCATGCAGAAAAATGAAACTTGATCCCTATCTTTCCTTATATGCAAAAATTAGCTCAAGATGCATTAAAAACTTTAATATCAGACCTGAAATCAGACACACACACAAAAAAAATCCTAGATGAATACCAAGGAAAACCTCTTCTGGACATTGGCCTAGGCAAAAACTTTATGGATAAAACCCCAAAAGCAAATGCAACGAAAATAAAAATAAATAAATTGGACTTAATTAAACTAAAAAGCTTCTACACAGCAAAAGAAATAATCAACAGAACAAATAGGCAACCTACAGAATGGGAGGAGATATTCACAAACTATACATGTGACAAAAGACTAATATCCAAGATCTACAAATAACACACACAAATCAGCAAGTAAAAAGGAAATGACTCCATTAAACAGTGGACACTGTACATAAACAGATACCTTTCAAAAAAATATAAAAATGGCAAGCAAACTTATGAAAAAATTATCAACATCACTCACCATCGGGAAAATGCAAATTAAAATAACAATGAGATACCACTTTATCCGAGGCAGAATGACTATTATTAAAAAAAAAAAAAGATGGGTGTGTTGAAAAGGAAATATTTATATACTATTGGTGGGAATGTAAATTAGTACAGCCTCTATGGAAATCAGTATGGATATTTCTCCAAGAACTGTTAGTTGATCTACCATTTGATCTAACAATTCCACTACTAGATGTCTTCCCAAAGGAACAGAAATCATTATATAAAAAAGACAACTGCACTCGCATGTTCCTCACAGCAAAATTCACAACTGCAAAGATGTGTAATCAACCTAAATGCCCATCTGTTAATCAATGGAAAATGAATATATGGAATATATACACTATGGAATAATATTTAGTCATCAAAACAATTAAATAATATCTTTTGCAGCAACTCAAATTGGAGGACATTGTCCTAAATGAATTAACACAGAAACAAAAACATCCAAGACTGCATATTCTCATAAGTTGGAGCTAAATTAAGTATCTTCAAATGCATTGAGAATGGTATAATGGTACAGAGACTCAGAAGGGGGACGAGGGAAAAGAGGTAGTGGGACAAAAAATCACCTATCAGGTACAATGGGCACCGGCAGGAGTTTTGGGTAGACATAAAACCCAGAATTTCTCACCACTATACAATGCAACCATGTAAGCAAAAACTGTTTGTAGCCCCAACAATTATTGAAATAAAGAATAAATGAATATCAACAAGCTACTTTGCAGATATTATTAATAACTAGCGAATTGTAAACTGATTGTGAAGTTTCTATGGAAGCGCAAAAAAAATCAGAATATCAGACATGATACTGAAGAGGTAGATAAAGTGGGAGGACTGACATTACCCAGCTTCTATATTTCAATTTCAAAAATTTCTTTATTTCAATTTATCAGTGAAGCAGAATAAAGAGCATAGAACTAGATCCACACAAATACATTGAACTGACCTTTAACAAATAAGTCAATTTAATGCAATGAAAAGAATATGCTTTTCAAAAAATGGTATTGGAAATAATTGAATATCCATATGCAAAAAAAGAATATAGACACAGAGATTTCACCTTTCTCAAAAAATTAACTCAGAATAAATTATAGAAGTAAACATAAAATGCAAAACTATAGTACACTTCCAGAAGACTGTGTAGAAGAACATCTAGGTAAGCCTGGGTTTGACAATGAATTTATATATATCTACATATGGTGCCAAAAACATGTATATACATTTTAAGAAAGGGAAAAAAAGCTGTATTAAAATGTAATACTCAATATATACTGATAACAAGTCATATTTGGTAGATTATTTTACTCGTCAATTCTACTGTCTTGTCTGTCGCAAAGTAACCCTAGCATTCATTTGATTAATGCCATCTTTTAAGCAAATGTGTATACGGTTTTTTTGGCATGCTGGTATATATAGTAGAACAATACAATCCTTGAAAAAAATATTGCCAGATGGGATTTTGTTAAAATTAAAAATTTTTATTATGTGAAAGACTGTTAAAAAATGTAAAGCAAGAAACAGACTAGGAAAATTTTTCAAAACACATGTCTGATAAGGGTCTAATATCCAAAATATGCAAATAGCTTCTAAACATTATCACTAAGAGAATAGACAACATAATTTCAAAATGGACAAATGATCTGAGCACACACTTCACCAAAGAACATATAGAGATGACAACACAGTATATGAAAATGTGCGCAACACATTATTTTATGCTAGAATAACAAACAAAATAGCAATGAGATAGCACTACTAGAACGCATACAATTAAAAAAATGACAATAACCAGCCTGGCAAAGATGCAGAAAAACAGAAACTGTCATTCACCTCTCGTAAAAATGCAAAATGATGCACTGATTTTGGAAGACTTTGTAGAAGTTCCTATAAAGGTAAATATAGTTTTACCATAAGACCCAGCAGTTGGACTCCTAGGTATTTGGAAATACTAACTGGGAGTATGTTCACGCAAAAACCTGCATGTGAATGTTTACAGTAGCTATGTTCATAATTGCCAAAAAATGGGAGCAATCAAGTTTTGCTTCAATAAGTGAATGAATAATCAACAGGTTCTTTCATACAATTCAATATTATTCAGTGATTTAAAAATTTGAGCCATTAATTCACAGAAAGACATGGATGATATTAAAATCATATGTTATATGTAAGAAGTCCATCTGCAAACTCTACATAATATGAGGAGGGACCCAAAAACTGGATTTTATTTATTTAAAAATTGTGTATTTATTCTTATATGTTTAAGCTTCAGTCACCTTCAAAGTATTCTCTGCTTGATGTAATACACCTGTCAAGATGCTTTTTTCCCATGGCTTAAAACAGCTTTTGATTTCCTCAATTTTCATGCATTTAGAGCTTTTGTCTTTTTTTTTCTTTTGTTTTGATTTGCCTCTTCTACGTCAACAAAATTTTCCCTTTGAGAACTTTTATCATTCCAGAAAACAAACAAGAAAAGTCACCCAGGGCTACATCAAGTGAATAGAGGATCACAAGAGTCATGTCGTTTTTGGTTAAAAAAAAAAAATGCTCAGTGCAGTGTGAGCAGGTGCGTTGTCATGGTAGAAGAATTGGTCATCTGTTTGCTACTACTTGGGATATTTCTTCTGCAAGTAATGATTTAACCTTTTCAAATCTTCCAGGTAAAAATTTGGTTGACCATTTGATCCTGAGGAACAAATGCCAAGTGTAATAAAAGGGGCCCAACCTCTAAAAAATAATTCAATTTTTTTGAGGTTCCCCACCCCCAGTGTATAGTTCCAATTACATGATATTCTGGAAAAGACAAACTATAGCTATAGCACAAATATCAGTGATTATCAGAGGTTTCAATTGATGGGGTAGTATTCAATGGATAAGGCATAGAGGATGTTTTAGGGTGGTGAAACTATTTAGTATGACACTGTAATTATAGATATATGACACCATATTTGTCAAAATCCCTAGAATTTTACAGTATAAGTAGTAAACTTTAATCTATGCATATTAAACAATATCATTTAAAAGGTTGGCAGGGTGCCCTGAGATAGAATACAAAATGTGACAAGATAATCTACAAAGGTACACTATTTACAAATGTATAAACCAAATTTACTTATAGTTGTAAGGGGGGAGTCTGCTGATGTACATAACTCTGGAATTTGTTCCTTGGATCCAATGATCAAGTCAAAAGTTTCCGTAAAGACTGCATTCAGCATGATAAAATTAGTTTCCATTAGTATACAGGTTAACAATTTTGATATTGCTATATATCTATACCGGATATGCAAAATTATCTAAATGGATGGAGGATGGTGGGAGCCAGGTTTCTTCCTGCTGTATTGAGAGGTTACGGGTAAGCAAGTGAAGGAGATTAAAATGATCCATGTGATAATGCATCACAGATAGAAGCATCAGTATAAATTCATGTTTAGCTTAATATAGATATAGATATTCACACATAGACATATTTACAGACATGTGCATATACACAGGTTATGATATAAACATAATTTTTCTTACCTTCTCAGCTTAGAATGCCTAAAAACAAGGACATCTCATAGCACTAGTTACACTTAGCACTTCAATCTTAATTTTTAATATCATTCACCAACAAAGAAAGTAAAGTCTACTAGAAGATTCATTCTAGATTCATTCTAGAACTGGGAGGAGATATACAAGATGAGCATAGAGCCTCTTGCAGTGTCGTAAAGCCAGAAATTGCTAAAAATACATCCATGATAACATAATTCAATATTAAATGAATAAATAAATGGGAGTGAAGAGATAAATCTCTTGTTTGAAATAATTCCAAATAATTTATAGAGATACTTTGCCCTCAAGAAAGAGGAGCATAAGTCTTCTTTTTTTTTTTTGAGTTGGAGTCTCACTCTGTCACCTAGACTAGAGTGCAGTGGCATACTCCCGGCCACCACAGCCTTGCCCTGCTGGGCTCCGGCGATCCTTCTGACTCAGCCTTCCAAGTAGATGGAACTACAGACATGCGCTGCCACATGCGGCTAATTTTTTGATTTATTGTAGAGATGAGGTCCCTCCAAGTTGCCCAGGCAGGTCTCGAACCCATAAACTCTGGCAATCCACTCACCTCAGCCTCCCAAAGCACTGATATTACAGGCTGAGCCACTGAGCCCGGCCCAAGTCTTCTTTTCTTAAGTGTGTGTTGCAAATTGTGACTTCCTTCCAATGAAAACAAAATGGACAGGACAATAAAAGAATGATTTTACTGTGAAGAAATATGACAAAACCTACCTCATTCAGATGACTAAGGTAAACATAAACTGTTAAAAGGCATTGTGATAGTATGTACCCTTGGTATGATGTAATAAAAAGGGTACTTTACCTATGTTTTTTTTTCTCCAAAGCTATAACCTCAGTCTAATTATGAGAAAACATCAAGAATGTTTCAGTTGAGGAATATTCTACAAAGCATCAGCACTACTCAGAACAGTCAAGGTCATAAGATAAGGAAAATCTAAGAAACTGCCGTGGCAAAAAAAGAGCCTATGGAGACATGTTGATCAAATGTAACGTGAATTCCTAGATCAAATCATGGAACAGAAAAAGGACATAAGGTAAAAACTAAGGAAATCTGAATAAAGTATGGATTTAATGACTATGTGTCAATGGTAGTTCATTGTATGTGACAAATGTGCCATACTTAACATAAGATGTTAATAATAGGGAAAACTGGGCTCAATGTACATGGAGATTCTATTTTCTTCACAATTTCTATCAATCTAGAAATTGTTCTAAAATATAAAGCTTATTGAAAACTACACAAAGGTTAAAGGAAAAGTGGCATTAGGGTACAACATTTCAAAACTTTGATAGTAACACATAAAAATGTTAGGAAATGAACAAGAACAGTAGTACAATTCAGCATATA
The DNA here is from genome assembly GCF_000164805.1 of Carlito syrichta. Classification (NCBI taxonomy): domain Eukaryota; kingdom Metazoa; phylum Chordata; class Mammalia; order Primates; family Tarsiidae; genus Carlito; species Carlito syrichta. The sequence continues at coordinate 153,423 of NW_007232099.1, read as the reverse complement.
CTAAATGGCTAGAAAATGTATAAATATTTCAATAAGTGACTTTTTATCCAGAAAAACATCTCAAGTTTCTTTGTGGAAATGGACACCCATGATTTTGCTTGTCTGTTTGCCTGACCACCATGCCTGCTAACCTGTATGTGAGAGGAAAGAGACAAAAGAGGGATAGAAATGAAATGAGAAAAGAGAAAAAGAGAAAAAATAACCAGTGAAAAGAGAGAAAAATATATATAGGCTGAGAAAAAGGTAAAGGGAAAGGAGAGGATGAGGCTATGTCTGGTATTATGCATTATTGTGTTTTGGTGGAAGGTGAGTTCTCTGAAATCAGACTCAAAGATGTAGCACCAGCAGTTGTGACTCATACTGAGGTAGCTGATGGTTGTTTGAGGTGAGTGTGTATTTGTGTGTGTGCATGTGTGCGTGCGTGTGCACAATATGCATGCATATTTTTGTATTCCTACTTAGCTGAGTTCAGCTGGATGAAGTTTTCTGAATTTTCCAAGTGTCTCTAGAAGACAAATTTGTGCATAAGAAAATGTGAAATTCACATTACGTACATATTGTTTCCTAATATATCAAACACATGGAAACAAATTAATATCTTCAAAACAAGTGTTATAACACAACTGATTGTACAAGCGAAAATGCCTGTAAACAAACATCCCTATTCTCCTCAATCTTACAAAAAGTAACTTATTTGCTAAGTATAATATTTTGTTACTTGTCTTTCTTTGTGAGTGTTCAAGGTGTCTGAGAACGATCTAGGTTAAAATCTGGTATTTCAAAGATAAAATATTTATATTAAGTTTGATACTGTACAATTTAGACATCATTGCCAGACTTAACCATAAGTCAGATACTTACAAGACTTCATATCTGAAATAACTATGTGGATTTTTAAATTCAAAGAACTTCAATCCTTACTTTAAATCAGTTCTCCTTAAACCTCACTGACATAAAACAATCCTGGAATATTTATGAAAATGGTACATTATTAGGTCTTTCTTCAGAGCTGATGAATCAGAATCATCAAAGGTACGGGTGAGCTCCTGTATCTATGTATTTAACAAATACTCTAGGTGGTTTTCATGCAAAGTAAATTTTAGAAACATTGTTTTAGAGCCACTGAATCAGAATCTATGTGGCTAGGGCTCTGGTATCTGAATATTAAATAACCATACGTGGTGATTATCATGACCATCCACATTTGAGAACTATTTCTTCAGGTAGTGAACTTAGTAACATTGTTACTACTCAGAAGCACATAACCATGAGTTCTCTGGTCAATATTTTTACCCAGTTAGTCATTTGGTGGAATGTTTGATTTTTAACAACGTTTCAGTAGGAGCTGGAGTGACTTAAAACAATATAGTAGAAGTATATTTGAAACTTATAAAGCATAAATTACTTTCTTAACACTTACTTGTAAAAATCAAGGTAGAAAAAAATGTAAATTATGGCAACTCTATAAAGTACATTCATGGTGTCCCCATCTTCTTGGCTTCTTCTGGAAGCTCATTCTTTACTGTCCTTGATTGCTTGGCTGTCTCTAAGTGTGATTCTGTTCCATTCATTTTTGGCTGGGTTCTGGCTAAATGGTTTGCTGATACTGAACTCACACCAGATACTCAGATTTCCTTGTCACCATTTTAAAGGCCTCTCTGTCTTTCTCTTTTCCTCTGTGTTTCTATTTTCCTCTCTCTTTTCCTCTTTTTTCCCCTTCTTTTTATAAGTCAGCCACCTATAAAGAATGTGAACTCCCATCTGATCAGACCAAGCAGAGGCTAGACCAGATGTGACCTGCAATTTGCTGAATGGGAAACAAACACAAGGAATGCAGTCCGCCTGCCATCTGTTGATGTGGAAAGCAGCAGGGCATGCCTGGCATTTCAACAGGGCTCCCCCACTGGGAAATTGAAAGAGAAATAGCATTTGTTTCATTTTTCTCCTTTGCTGACCTGACAGCTCCTTTGAGCAAGGTAGGGAGGAAGGGAAGCCATCTTGCCATGAGAAAATGACAGCTAACATACAAGTGTTTGAGCCTAATAAATAAACTCAATTTTGCATTAGAAGTTCTGCCGTTACCACAGTTGCCTCTCCTCGGTGGTGTTGAGTATCTAATCTCTGTGGTTGTCAGGAATGCAGCAGAGTGGCAGAGTCCTCACTCCCAAAATCTAATCAGTTTTTCTCTGAATGTCACATAAAAGACTCTTGGGGGCGTTAACAGTAATGAGGCTGATGAAACAAAAGGTAAGGATTTTTCCTGGATGCCAAATCCTGGTCTTACACGGTCAAAGAACATCTGGTTTACATTTTCAGAAAGAGATGAATGTAATAGAACAGGTGACACCAGTGACATAGACATGTTAACTAGGACCCCCCCTCTCAGCCTTATTGTGTGAAATGTCTTTCCATTAGGATGCAAGACACTGAGATTGCAATTTCCTTCCTTGATGCATACTCTTAAAAAAGGCCTCTCTTGGTTACTGGGCTGAACCATGAATTATGAGCAGATTTCATGAGACCCTTTATGTATGTAAGTATGTATGTATGTATGTATGTATCATCTATCTTTCTATCTATTATCCATAGTGGTGCCAAAAAATGTATGCACATTTTAAGTACGATGTTCATTCTAGAGATGATGTTAATAAAGTGGATGCTGGCATCATCATGCAACAGGCAGGACAGTCAAAGAAAACAGCAAAAACATGGCTGAGTGAATGTAATACTACATTGCTACAGTAATATAATTCAATTCCAAAAATTATACATAGATAACATCTCTTAAACTGCGTAAACTCTTTTGGCATTATTACACACACACACGCACACGCACACACACACACACACACACACACACACATGCACACACACATATGTTTTGAAATATACTTCAAAGAAAATAAGCTTAGTTTTGAAGCTTTCCTTGTTTACTAATAGAGGTAACCCTGGGTTTTTTCAGAAAAGTGTTTTCTTCAAAGAAAGACATGTGGATCTTTCTGATTCTCTTAAGTCCTTTATTTTCTAAGTGGAAATATAGGCTATTTAAAAAATTGTCCACTTTGTACACAAAATTATCATTTAAATCAATACCAAATAAATGCAAAATAGTTTTTACGATGGCATTTACAACTTGCAATGTAATGAGTACATGTTATATGTGGGTGCTATTCCAAATGAACAAAATCTACATATGAGAACCCCAGCAGCCATGAGTTCTCTTCTCTTTACTATACTATTCAATAAGCTTTTGCTGTAAGAAAAAGGTAATTTGTTTTCTTTTTTCTAATAACTTATACATTTCATACAAAAACCTACTATGTGCCAACCTCCACAAAATGTATTTTGAATGCAAAAATGTGAATGATTCCCTTTCCTTTAAAGAATTCACATTTCTTACCTGCACTCTATGTTTTTTGCAGCAAAATTCACAATGGTAATACACACACACACACACACACACACACTCCAAGAAATACTATTCAGATATTTAAAAAGAATAGGATAATGGTTTTTACAGCAATTTGAGTAGAATTGGAGATCATTGTCCCAAGTGAAATAATGCAGGAACAGAAAACCAGACACTATGTTCTCACTTATAAGTGAGAATTAAACTATGAATCTGCAAAGGCATAGAGAATGGTGTAACAGGCACTGGGGACTCAGAAGGGGGAAGGTGGTAAGGAGTGTAGGGATACAAAAATCACCTATTGGGTACAATAGGCACTAGTAGGGGCGACAGATACACTCAAAGCCCACACTTCTTCACCCAGTATAGAATGCATTCATGTAACCAAAAGTCATTTGTATCCCTAATGCTATTGGTTTTTTTAGTAAAAAAGTTTTAAGAAAAATACTTATAGTCCATTGGGGAAAAGGGCTGTACATAAAAACAACTATATGTGCATGATGGTATTAGTGATGCATGTCAGTACAAGTACAGTAAGAGCACAAATTCTATACATTCATTCATAATATTCCTAAAAAAGGAAAAAAATCAGAACTGGAAATGACCATAAAATTAGTTCTGAGGAATAATTTATTTGCTTTAATATTGTTGTTAAGTTACAGAATAAACCATAAAGAAAAAAAGACTGTGAACCAATTATTTGTAAAATAAATATCCTTTAGTTATGAAATATAATTCTAAAGCAAATTCATATAAAAGTCTGTTTTTTTAAATGATGACCTATACAAGTGTTGTTATGGAGGAAAAAAAAGTGATTTCACTGAATATCACATGTTCTCACTCATAAGTGAGTCCTGAACATTAGTCACCTTAGCACAAAGGAGGGATTAGCAGTCACTGGGCAGGGGAGGGAAGGAGGAAGAATAGTGGGGGGCACATGACAACACAAAAGATACCTGGTCCACTATCGGGGGAGTGAGGACCAGATAGAAGCCCAAGATTCACCTGCATGCAGCCTACTTATGTAGTTAATCCTCATGTGTACCCCACTTCTCTATAATAAAATTTTTTGAAGCTCTAACTATAATACAAAAAAATACTAGTTGGCTTAGGAAAGTTCTAGATTTATGGTATAGAACTCACATCTCAATATAAGTAATGGAAATTGATTATGGCACCATATGGGGCAAATTTTATACATTTAAGCACACATATATATTTTAGAAAAGGGAAAGTTGATTACTTTTATATTTTTGAATGAGTTACTTAACTGATAAATGACTGGAATATCATATATGTCACATATCTGGAATTTAGCAAGAAGTACCTCAGAGTTACCTACAATATCCTTATCAGTGAGCATGAGGGCTGTGAGATGAGTGATAATTTTTTTAAGTGAGTCTTCAACTGTTTGAATAATTAGCTATAGCAATGTCACTAGTTAATGCCAACTTGATGAAAACTTTCAATATGTTTTAATATATTTATTAATAAATTCAAGTTTAATGGAATACTAACAAAATTTGAGGACGCTAGAAGCTGGGAGAGTTACAAAGTATAGATAAATTAATTTCAACAATTTAAAAATTCACTGGAATTTAGTGGGACTGATACCACATAGTACAGTGCCAGTCTGAATACAGCATTCCTACCTCTGGTAGATATTCCTGTGAATAGACCAAATGATAACATCACTTGTGCTCTCAGCATGACTTAGAGATGAATGATTTCAGTGAGATTGCATAATACATAAACCAATTATCACAGGTTCACCTCCAAGAAAGAACAAACCTTCTACTTACTCCTAATCTGTGGAAGAGACCCCTACAGGTTGTACTGAAAATACACTGCCTCTCAGAAAGTTCCCAGTTGTTTCTGAGACTTCCACATTAGGATTTCACATGTGCTATTAAACATCTTGTGATTTTCAAGCAACGTACAGTGTTTATTCATTTAAAAAAAAAAACCCCTTGCTGAGTATACTCTCTGCTCTTAGATGTAAATTAGAAAAGCTCATTATGGCCTCTACCCACTAAAAATGCCTTTTCAAAGAAGTTCTGGTTTTTAGAATTGCCAAATTGCTGAGTCTAAAGAAGAGTGGGAGAAGGGACTCCTCAAATATGTGTCACATGTTGACACTGGGATTCTGTCATGCTGTCAGTCTATTGTAATTTGAGTTAACAAAATCTGTATTAAGTGGAAAGTTTCTGTCTCTTTTTGCCTTTTTCAGTGAGACTCAAATCAAGACATGAACTGAATGACAAACATAATACTTCTATTTAAGAATTCAGTAATTCAATTATTGCTTGAGAATCTACTGTGAACCAAGCACTATTGTAGATAGGGGCACCGGTAGGGGAGCAAGATTAGAAAGCAGACAAAGGAGACTAAAATTTCTCCCCTCATGAAATTCATAGATTATTGTAGGACACAAAAAAATGTGATAAAATGTATAGTAAATTAGATCAGGATGACTAAACCTTAACATTTGTGCTATGACTATCTGGAGTCTACTTTTATGTAGGGGTAATGAAAGCTTTCGAGAGCAAGGGCCATTGGCATAAAGACTTGGAGGCTGAAGAAACAAGTAATATGGACAGTTAAGGAAGGGTATTCCAGGCAGCAAGTGCAGTGGGTGAAATGCTTCTGAGGTTAAGGTATGCCTGACACACCCAAAAAGAGAAAGGAATGCAGTTGGTAATAAGGCATGAGTCAGAGAGGAACAGAAGTCAAGACCTAGAAGGCTTTATGTACCACTGTAAGGACTTTGACTTTCTCTTTGTGAAAGACAGAAAGCAATTGGAAGGTGTCCCTAGAAAGGGAAATATAATCTGACCTAGTCATAATAAAATCATTAGCTACAATATGGAGACTAGACTAAAGTCTTTCAATGATAGAAGTGCACACATCAATTTATGAAGCCATTGCAGAAATATGAGTAAAGATCACAGGTCTTTAGGACAAGGCAGAGATGGCAAAAACTCACAGGATTTTTAATAGACAGCATTTTTAGAATAATTTCCACAGTATATGCTAACTGATTAGATGTAGAGTATATAATAAAAAGGAAGGAAGGATTTTTGAACATTTGTTGATCTGGGCAACTGGAAGGAAGAATTTGCCAGTAGGGAAGACAGTAAGGATTATGGAAATAATATATTTGGAACAGAGGAGTAGAGCTGAGTTTAATATTTATAACAGTTAAGACAATTAGATAATTAAGTGGTAATTAGCAACAAGTATGGATTATGTATAGACATTTGAAGTTCAGAAGAAGACTGAGCTTTGGTTATATATTTGTCATATATAGATGGCATAAAAAACAAATATATAGATGGTATAAAAAACAAAGTTTGGAGGAGCTTCTTAGAGGAGTTTATGAAGATAGAAAAGTGCAGGAAATTGAGACTTGAACCCTGGCACATATCAATAGTGAAAGTTTAGGAAGCTAAGGGGAAACAAAGTAAAAAATTTCCTTTCCAGTAATGCTGCCCTAAAGGGAGGGAGAGAATTGAGCAGTAGCTGAATAAAGATGGAAGTATAAGAGTATTTTTTTTAATATGAGAGAAATACAAGTGATTTTATACTGTTGGAAAGATATAGTTAAAAGGGAACAGATTTATGATGCAGGTGAGGAAAAAAATGCTAGTTTGATATGTTTGACTGCATAGGAGAGGAAGAAATCTAATTCACCAGTGGAAGGATAAACTTTTACTGGGAACACAAATGTGTTTTTCCTAAAAAACAGAAAAAGAGCAACATGTGGAAATAAATGAAGATAGATGAGTAGATCTATATTATAAAGAGTGTTTTCCATTTGTTTTTATCATCTCAGTGAAATAAAAAACAATATAGTCAACTAAGAGTGAGAATGTTGGAGATATATTAAAATTATTCAGTTTTATATATAAGGAAACATTTGTAATTAATTATTAAGGGACCTCTGGGAAGATGGTGGTGGAGCCAGTTGGACTATGTGAGTCCTAATGTGTGAGGGAATATATGAAAAATTTTGTGTATGTGTCTGTGAGTAAGTGGGCATATGAGATGCTGACTGAGTGGGGATGTGGAAGTCAGTGACCAGGACTTCACTGGTGAAGTGGCTGGTGCTGAGGCTGCTCTGCTTGGATTCCAGCCTTGCCTGAGCAGAATGACACAGAAGCTGAGTGCCATTTTTTTTTAAATCAGCAAAGTTCTTCCCAGGAAAAAGCTTCCAGGAATGACTATTGGCTCCAGGCTCTGCGACAACAGCATAGCACCTGACCAGACACTGGCAGCAAGGTCTGAGGAGGGAACAGAGTGAGAGAGCCCAGAGGTAGAGCATTGGCAAAGATGAAACAGGCACTCTGCCACCATCTTGGAAACTGGACAGATAAGTGCTCCAGCTAGCTCACCATAGAGTAATAGACCCAATCTTCATGACTACTCAGTGGGTTAACTACTCAGGAGTTGATTGTGACTAAGAGGGAATATCTCAAAAGCACAAACTTCAGAGGAACAGGATGAGCACTGAGTCAAATGCCCCACACCCTACTATGATTCAGTCATGGGACAAAGGGTATGACAAGAAAAGGATGATGAAGACCCCTAAAGAGATCAGCGCTCCCCATCCTCAACCTTATTTGACACTCAAAACTACAAGAAACAGCAAAGCTTCCCACACTCAGCAAAATAGAACAAATTCAGAGCCCTGATCAGGGAAGAATAGAGGGTTCAACAAACATCAGAAGTGAAAGCCTCTCCAACTGTTACTGAATAACAGAACTAAAGGGAAAAGAAACAGATCTGTCACAAATGAGGAAAAATCAATGTAATAATGCAGGTAATTTCTAGTGTAACAAAGAGAAAACACCTGAAGAATAAGACCACAGAGCCCAAACAATGGACGACACTACCGACTAGCGCTAGAATACAACAGGGATTAGGAAATGAATGGAAAGAGTGAATATGTCTCAAGAAAGACAAGAAGCAACATGGAAAGAATTTATAACAGAGACTTTGGTCATAAAGAATTTCAATCAGGAAATAAATAACAAGAGGACAAGCATGAAAAGCAGAACTAATCAAACAGAAGAAAAAATTTTAGAGCTTGAAGACCAAAATATGGTATTAACTCAATCTGAAAGAAACATAGAAAGAAAACTCAGAAAGAAAGAACAAAGCCTCCAGGAGATGTGCAACTGTAACAAGAGGCTGAAAATATGCTTGATTGGTATCCCAGAAGAAGAAAGGGAAAGGGAAAACACCTTGACATAAGTATTCTAGGCGGTTATCCAAGAAAACTTTCCCCATCTCACCAGAGGTATGTCCATCCAAATACAAGATACAGAGAACCCTTGCAAGACATAAAATGAGAAGACCAGCCATTAGAACATAGCAATTTGCCTACACAAAGTAGGCACAAAAGAAAAAATCTTAAAGGCAGCAGGAGAGGAAGGTCAGACTACCTACCAGAAAAAGCAATGAGAATAGCAACAGATCTATCAGCAGAAACACTATAAGTTAGAAGGGACTGAGTCCAATATTTAAAGTCCTCAAAGATAAACAATTTCAACCAAGAATTTAGCCAAGCTCAGCTTCATCAGTGATGGAGAATTAAAATCCTTCCCAGACACTCAATCACTAAGAAATTATGCAGCTTCCACACCAGTTCTACAGAAGATGCTTATAAAGGTATTAAGCACAGAAGAAAGAAAAAAAGAATGACCACGCATTTCCCAAGAGAACAGGAGAACACAGAATCAACAGAGAATACAACACAACTGCAAACTTGAAAACACACACAAAAATCAACCCAAAAGTTGAAAGAAAACAAACAAATAAATAAAGAAAAAACTTTATAAGAACCTTATGACAGGGATAAACGATCACATTTTAAAATCAGCCTGAACATAAGTGGACTAACTGTACCACTGAAAAGACACACAGAGTGTCAAACTAGATAAAAAACCATAACCCAATAATTTGCTACCTCCAGAAAACTTATCTCCCAACAGGGACTCAAAGTTAAAGGATAAAAAATGAATTTCCAGGCAAATACATCACAAAAGAAGGCAGGAATAATGATCTTAATATCAGACAAAAAACTTTAAGCTATCAAAATTTTAAAAAGATACAAAAGGATACTACATAATAATAAAAGATTCAATCCATCAACAAGAAATATTCATCCTAAACGTATATGCACCCAACAGGATCACCAGGGTTTATAAAGCAACTACTAAGCAAACTAAAAAATATATATTGACTCTAACACTTTTATAGCTGGGGACTTAAGTACCCCACTAACAACCCCAGATAGATCGAGGCAAAAAAAAAAAAAAAAAACCAACAAAGGGATCCGGAACTTCAGCTTAACATTTGACCAAATGGACTTAATTAATTCTGACAGAACACTTCTCCCAAAAACCACAAAATATACATTCTACTCATGTCCACATGGAATGTACTCCAAGATTGATGAAATCCTTAGCCATAACTCAAGAATACAAATTTCATAAGATTAAAATACTCCCTTGCATCTTCTCAGATCACAGTGGAATAAAAATAAATATCAACAACGACATAATTCCCCCCAAACCAACAAAGATATGGATACTAAACAGCATGATGCTGAATGATTACTGGGTCAATACAAAAAAATTAAAAGATACCTGGAAACAAATGAAAAAAAGGAACCATCGTACCAAAACCTCTGGGATGCCATGAAAGCAGTTCTAGGAGCCGAATTTATATTTCTATGAACACACATCAAGAAAATGGAAAGATCACAAGTTAACAGCCTAACAAACCACCTAAGAAGATGGAAAGGCAAGACCACCAAAACTTAACTTTAGCAGAAGAATCCAGATCACCAAAGCAAAAGTCCAAATATAGGAAATAGAAGTCCAAATACCATAGGAAATAAAAAAATCAACAAAACAAAAAGATGGTTTTATGAAAGAAACAAGACTGAGGTAACCCTAGCCAGAATGACCAAGAAAAAACCCAAATAAAGATAATCAGAAATACAAAAGATCAAATCACAACTGAACCCGAAGAAATACAAAGAATTATCAGAGACTATTATGTGCACCTGTATGGAAACAAACTTGATATCCTAAATGAGATAGAGGACTTTCTGACATCACACAACTTCCCAAGATTGAAACAAGAAGCTGAAACAATAAATGGACCAATAGCAACCCAGAAAATTGACTCAGACATAAGAAAACTACTTATAAAAAAAAGTCCAGACATCTTTCCCGTGGAATTCTACAAAATATACAAGGGAAACTGATATCAGGCAATGAGAAGACTTAATTCTCCCCAAATCATTTTAAGAGTCTAACACCACACTGATACCCAAACTGGGTAAAGATCCAACAAAAAAAAGAGAACTGCAGCCAATATACCTTATGAACATAGATGCAAAAATTCTCAACAAGATTCTAGGAAATCGGATCCAACAAAACATCTCAAAAATCATCCATCATGACCAAGCAGCCTTCATTCCCACGACGCAGGGCAGGTTCAACATCTGCAAGACCATAAATGTAATTAAATATATGAATAGATGTAAAAACAAGAACCACATGAATATCATTAGATGTAGAAAAAGGCTGTGATGAATCCAGCATCACTTCTTGATAAAAACAAGCAAAAACCACTAGGCACAGAAGAAACATACCTCAAAATAGTAACAGACATCTATGATAAGCCTACAGCCAGCATCTTGCTAAATGGACAGAACATGGAAGTATTTCCTCTGAAATCCTGATGAAGACAAGGCTGCCCACTCTCAACCCTCCTGTTCTAATTGTACTGGAAGTCCTAGCAATAGCAATTAGAAAAGAGAAGGAAATCAGGGACATCTAAATAGGAAAAGAAGAAGTTAAATAATCCCTCTTTGCTGATGATATGGTCCTATACCTCGAAAATGCAAGAAAATTTGCACTAAGGACTATGGCAAACTCTGGGTACAAAATGAATGTACAAAAAAAAAAAGACACATTCTTATACAACAAGAACGACAGGCAGAGAACCAAATAAAAAGCATAATCCCATTCACAATAGCCACAAAAAACTGAAATATCCCAGCATCTCCCTAACCAGAGAGGTAAAAGACCATTATAATGAAAACTACAAAACACTGCTCAAAGAAATTCAAGACGCAAAGAAATAAAAAATATTCCATACTCATGGATAGAAAGGTGTTAAGATGTCCATCCTACCAAAAGCAATCTACAGATTTAATGCAATGCCCATTAAATTACCAACATCGTTCTTCTCAAACCTGGAAATGACAATACAGAAATTCACATGGAAACATAAACAATCATGAATAGCCGAAACAATCCTTAGCAAAAGAAGCAAAGTAGGCGGTATCATACTTCCAGACTTTAAACTTTACTATAAGGCTAAAATAATCAAAACAGCTTGGTATTGTTAAAAGAACAGACATATGGACCAATGGAACGGGATCAGATTCCATAAGCAACCAACTCATCTTGGACAAAACCTCTACCAAAAACCACTGGGGTGAGGAGAACCTATTATTCAGTAAATGGTGCTTGGAGAACTGGCTGACCACATGCAGAAAATTGAAACAGGACCCTTACCTATCACTGTAAACAAAAGTCAACTCTAAATGGATCAAAGACCTAAACATAATATCTTAATCTATAAGAATCTTAGAAAATGCAGGAGACACACAGAAATCAGAGTAGTACACAAGTTCCTGATCAAAACTCCAGGAGTCCATGATATAAGAGACAATAGACAAGTGGAACTTCATTAAACTGAAAAGCCACTGCAAAGCAAAAAAGACCATCAAGAGACTGGGGAGACAACCCACAGAATGGAAAAAAATATTTGCCAACTATATATTTGACAAAGGCCTAACATCCAGGATCTACAAGGAACTCAAATGTACTGAAAGAAAAAAGAAAACAAACAGCCTCATTAAGTGGTGGGCAAAATACATAAATAGATACTTCTCAAAAGAAGATATATAGGCAGTCGACATACACATGAAAAAATACCCAGCCTCACTAATCATCAGATAATTTCACATCAAAACCACATTGGGACACCACCTAGCCCCAGTAAGAATGGTCATCTTTAATAAAACAAACAAAAGATGCTGGTTAATATGTAAAGAAAAGGGAATGCTTCTACACTGCTGGTGGGATTGCAAACTAGTACAACCTCTATGGAAAACAGTGCGTTGATTTCTAAAAAAAACCTGGAAACGCATTTTCCATATGACCCAGCAATCCCCTTACTGGGAATATACACAAGGAACACAAAGCATTATTCACAAATGATATCTGAGCATGCTTCTTTATTGCAGCACTATTCACAATAACAAAAACATGTAATCAACCATGCTGCCCATCAAAACTGGATTAAAAAATGTGGTACATATACACAATGGAATATTATGCAGCCATAAAGAAGGACAAACATACGAACTTCACAGCAACTTGGATGAATTTAGCGTCGATGATACTCACTGATCTATCACAAAAACAAAGAACAGAGTACCATATGTTCTCATTCATAAGTGTACTCTGAACTTTTGCCATAATACTATACGAAAAGTATTGGCAGTAGTGGGACACTGCTAGAGTGTAGGGGAATGGAAAACACATCTTCACTAAGGGTCCCCGTCTCAAACCAGGCAAAGTGGGAACAAAAGGGAGGCCCAAACTTTACCTGTACAATGTTCACTTGTATACCTAATCCTGAATTGTGCCTCGCACTTTTAAAATAAATTATATAGATAAAATAATTACTATTGGGGAGATTTAGAAATTGAGCAGAACAGGGAAATATCTCCCAAGAGGCAATGATATGACTCATTTACAGTGAGTGATTATGAATTTGAGATGAGTATAATTTTTTTGTTGTTCAGTTTTATTTGCCTGCTTAAAAAAAAGGTAATATAGGAGAAAGGAGAATAATTGGGTTTAATTCATTTTTGTAGTTTTGCCAAAGGGGCATAAAAATGAGAAAAGAGCAAGAAATTAGAAGAGGTCACAAAAAAGTGTTTTGTGTAATTGACTGTTGGATTTATGTTGAGTAAGAAGGGAAGAGGATGATGATGAGAACCAGAGAGAGTATACTATTAATAGGTCAAATTAATTGGTGTTTTTCATGTATCAGTTGTTGCAGAGATTTTTGGTATGAAGGAAGTAGATGGAGTAAGCTAGCTAGAAAGTAATTGTTGGTTGAAGAGTGAGAGTTTTTTAAAACTGGGTTTGAGAATGGCAGCATTTACAGGTGGGAACAAAGTCTGCCTGGGTATCACTATTAGATAGAGTGGTTTTGATGAGACAAGAGACAAGAAGATCACTACTCTGAGAACCAATTAGCTGGAAGTTTCATCTATATAAATACTAAAATCACCAAGTATTCTAGAAGAAACTGTGTATGACAGAGACAGAAAGTCAGGAAATAAATTATTCAAAACAAGAGGAAAGAACTGCCCTTGGAGCTGGCAAATAACTACTAAAAGTAAGGATGGTGTATGTTACAGTTTGATGCCACACAATCAAAAGGTATGTTTTTATAGGAGAGGAATTTAATGATAAGTGAGAAAAGTTGCTATTTTTCCTTTAGACTGATTAGCAAGAGTAAAGAAAAAAAGTTCTATTTTAGAGGGGAAGATATACCACAGAGGGAAACCATTTTTCCATTAAGAAAAAAGATTAAAATTTCAGTTGAATCTTCTAGTATGTAAGGTGTTTTGTGAATGATTGATGATGATATCCAGAGAACACACAGCAAGGAATAAATGGAAGATGGGTATACAAAATTATAGTCCAGTGGTTAACATCATTATTAGAAAGATCCTCTGTTTTATGGTGACTGGTGTAAATATGAATAAATAGAAATAAATAATTGTCCTGATGATCCTAAGGCAGAGAGTGGAGGTGATTATGAAGCTGGGATAAACAATAATTATGTTGTCCCCCTGGCTCAAATGATAGAGATATAGCAGTTTTCAGAGGGCATAATTCTCAGGGAGCACAGAACCCACCATATATTCTGCCCATGTAGACTCATAGACCAGGAGAAGAATGATCATACTTCAAATCAGAGAGCTTTTTTTCTTCCCTTTTATTTCTCCTACAACCCCTGTCAATGTGATTTCCATTTATATAATAGACCAAGGCTTAATGGGAAAAGGGTAGGTATATGTTGTATTTATGTTAGCAGAATAGATTTTTGGCACTACAAACTTTCCTGAACCACTGTTTTGATATCTTTTCCCAGGAAAACAAATACTTTACTGCATTATTAAGAAATGTCTAAATATCCACCTCTATGTATTTAAAATTAGCCCCAGGAAAAATATTTTAAATTTCCTTCAATAAGGTAGGACTTGAGTACAGGATCCAGGTTATTTTATTTTCCTCTATTATTATTTTTCATATAGAGGCTGACAATTATTAACAAGAACTTTTATCAAGAACCAAAGAGTGTACATTTTTGGGGGAGGGATAGATATCTGTGT
>NW_007232099.1:0-138491 GCF_000164805.1 Carlito syrichta | reverse complement strand
TTTTGAGTTGGAATCTCACTCTGTCGCCCAGGCTGGAGTGCAGTGGCACCCTCACGGCCACCCTAGCACCAACCTCCTGGGCTCCGGGGATCCTTCTGCCTCAGCCTTCCAGGTAGCTGGAACTATAGGAGCATGCTACCACACCCAGCTAATTTTTTTATTTATTGTCGAGAAAAGGTCTCACCAAGTTGACCGGGTTGGTCTTGAACTGGCGGACTCAGGCAATCCACGTGTCTCGGCCTCCCAAAGTGCTGGGATTACAGGCTGAGCCACCAAGTCTGGCCAGCAAAACACCATTTTAAGAGAATTTTGATTCTCAGAAAATATTATTAAATAAATACTAGCCACACAACACAATATGGTGAATGCAAATACTATAACAATATTAATAAACATTTTCTCCATGCAGCTGGAAATGGGTCAAGTCAATATCTTGTATACCAACACATAATTTTTTTTTAAAGCTGTCCTTTGTTATATACTCAGTTTCAGAATCTCTGGCTTAGAACCAACTTTTAGTTCATCTATACATCCCCCCCTACTATGATACTTATAATAACTTATCTTGCTTGTTATTTGTTGTATATTCTTTTGTGTGCTTGCGCAACAGAAGCTTTCTGAAGACAAAATATTTGCTATCTGGAAACTCTCTCTTTCTGTTCCTCTAATGCTGCAATTTTTTTCTGAAATATTCCTCATCTGTACCTGACTTACCTCATTAAACTACCAGCTTCTCTTTTTACTGGAACACTACTTTATTAGAAAACTCAAATTATATAGAAGTCTATGGGTAGTAAACACTCTTTTCTAAATTTTGTCTTTCCATTAGTAAAGTTCTTTACCTGAATTGAAGAGAAATTAGGATAGTTAAAATCAAAATGGGGTACCCTTTAATGGGAAGGAAGAATTGAGTTAACTTTAATCAGATTTCCACAGATCCTGGGGTGAAATCCCAGATATGGGAGAGGTAACAGGATGATGAATTTTCCTGACACACACGAAAATGTAAACTGTCAGTATGTGGAAAACAGAAGTTAACCTGATTCCTTTATCATGTAAGTGTGCCAGCTCTGAAGCTGAACCAAATCCTCCCTACTACCTTCTTAAATGAGATGTCTGTAGATTCTCAGGATATTGGCAAAGTCATTCATTTTCGACTTGCTATTTTTGGAGAGTGGTATGGTGCTGGAGTTGGAGATCCCCCAACACACTTTGTTATTTCGTTAAGAATTTACTGAAAAATAAATCTTCCTGCTTATGCCTATTTCTACACTATAAAGAAGTGATCAGTCATCAGTGAATATGCTGCCAA
This sequence comes from Carlito syrichta, assembly GCF_000164805.1. Classification (NCBI taxonomy): domain Eukaryota; kingdom Metazoa; phylum Chordata; class Mammalia; order Primates; family Tarsiidae; genus Carlito; species Carlito syrichta. The sequence goes on along the minus strand of NW_007232099.1, from coordinate 137,179 downwards.
AAAGTTTTGTAAAGTCAGGAGCCATTCCAAATGGGAATTAATGGGGAACAAAAGTGATCTTTTCATAGTCTGAGCCTTCATAATGTATGGCAATCTGTCTTTAGGTGGGGCTGCAAATCAATTAAGCATGAATGATGTATATGGTGTAGAATGTGACCTTAACAAGTTGTCTTGTCTGTGACTTGATGCTTCCATCTGGTTTGTGCAAGGAATGTTCAGATAATATGGCAAAGAGGAAGATTGTGATTTCCAGGAGAACAACCATTCTGAGTCACTATCTTCCTGAGCCTGATAAGTTTAATCCAAGTTGCCTGGGAGGAAAGAACTCATAAAATACTTTATCTGAAGGAAGTGCAAAAAATACTCATAAACTCAAAGGTTAATCACTGCACCAGAAGAACAGATGAAGGAGACAGGGCAGTTTTATGTTTCTTTACTATGCTGCCCTTATTAATCATGTTGTGGGTCGCTTTAAAATATGTGCCTGCTCTTTATTTTTAAAGTTTCATGGATAGACAGACAGACACTGAAAATGAAATTGGATAAAGATAATGGGATTAGTTCAATCCTTCCTCATTTGCCCAGTATTTGCAGAAGATATTATCAAGGTTAAGAAACGCATTTATTATTATTTTTAAAATCTATATTCATGCCATATTTTCTTACAATTACATTTTACTTAATCTAAAAGTTAAAATTTTTATTTATACTGAAATGCAAATAGGTACTTTATTCATCATTCTGTGCAAGTGATTTTATTTTATGATGACAGGTGGCTAGCAAGATCATTTGTGTAATGATCCCTTCAGATTTCACTAAACAGCATGTGAGTGGATTGGAGAATTATGCTAACAGAGTTGCTGTTGATAAATACCCTAATGGATTCCATTCTGCCTCTGGATTCATGCAGGACATCTTTGGGCAAGTGACAACATAACGGATTTGTGCAGGTATAAGTAAGGCAAAATACAAAGGAAGTTTTCTATATATTGTATATATTGATACGGTAGGACCTATATATAATTAAATGGTCTTATAATACATCGAACTAAATTTGCATTCTTGAAAGGGAAAGGTAGTAAATATTATTAATTGGTAGGTCATGTGCTCACTGCCATTAGAATGTGAAAGTCAACACTGATGATGTGCGAATTAATATGCATAGATTATCTCAGTAAAACTTAATTTAAAAAGCTTGTGGAAGGTGTACATCATCTGCTGAATTACAGTGTAGTAAACTCCAATTTAGAATATTTGTATAAGTCAACACATAAATATGTAAATAAATAAATAAGATGTTTAGTAACTACACTTCTAATTTAGTCTACTATATCTACTATAGAGGTTTTATTTGAAAGGATTTGTTCATTTTTTCCTTTTCAGTTTCTCATTGTGAGTTATACGCTCAGATTCTCACAGAGACTAGGAAGGTACTGAAACATATAAATCTAAAATAGTATACTATTTAAAAATGAGGTGTGGTTTTTGATTAATTAGATGGTATATGCTCCAGTTATTAAAAGAAAAGAAAAGAAACGACAGAAAAGATTTGACCCCAGGATGACCCGTTTGTAATTTTTGCTCACGTGGATGATTGAATTTTCCTCTGCTTGGTATGCCCATATGGTGTTTTGCCTGAAAAAGACACACTTAGCCTTCCAAGCACCAATTTGATTATTGTGTTCACTAGGGGAATTTCATTGGTATTGGTGTATAAAATTCCTTGTTATTTGTCTGTGTTTTCAAACTGTAAACTTTATTATGTCTTTGTGATGTAATATGTCCTGCAATAGACTGTCACCTTTTATTATTATTTTTGAATTTTATTTTAAAGCTGTGGGGTACAATTCAGGATTAGATATATAAGTGTTCATCCTACAGGTGAAGTTTAGGCCTTCCTTTGGTCCCCACTTTGCTGGTTTTGGATCAGATATCCTCATTGATGTTTTGTACCCCCTCCCCAATCCTGGGAGTGTTCTGCTACTGCCAATCACACTCTTATAGTATTATAATAAATGTCCAGGGTCTGCTTATGAAAGAGAACATGTGATACTATGTTGTTTCTGTGATAGACCCTAAATCCATCCAAGTTGCTGTGAAGTCCATAATTTTGTCCTTCTTTATGACTGCATAATATTCTATCATGTATATGTACCACATTTTTTTTATTCAGTCAACTTTTGATGGGCAGCATTGTTGGTTCTATTTTTTGCTATTGTTAATAGTCTGTAATAATTAAACATGTGTGTGCAGGTATTTTTTTATAGAATGATTTTAATTACTCTGTCTATGTTCCCATAAGAGGGATTGCTAGGTCATATGGATCTTTTAGAAATTCCCACACTATCTTCCACAGAGGTTGCACTAATTTACACTCCCACCAGGAGTGTAGAAGCATTACCTTTTCCTCACATCCTCTCCAGTATTTGTTGTTTATTGAGTTATTAATAATGACAATACTGAATAGAGTTAGATGGTATCTCAATGTGGTTTTAATATGCATTCTTTGATGATTAGTTAGGCTAAGTGTATTTTCATGTATCTGTTTGCTGCTTGTATGTCTTCTTTTGAGAAGTTTCTATTCATATCTTTTGCCCACTTTTAATGGGACTGTTTTTTCCTTTCAGCACATTTGTGTTTCTTGTTCCTAGATGTTAGGTACAAAGTTGGCAAATATTTAAATATTTTTTTTTCCATTCTGTAGGCTGCTTTCCACGCTCTTGGTTTTTTTCTTTTTGCAGAAGCTTTTCAGTTTGATGAGTTTCCACTTGTCTATCTTATCTCTTATGACGTGGGCTTTTGGGATTAGGTATTGATTGTCTATTCCAATTTCCATAGGAGTTTCTCCTGCATTTTCTTACATTCTATAGTTTGAGATTTAATGTTTAAGTCTTTGATCCATTTAGAGCTGATTTTTTTTTTTTGTATGATGAGAGTTAAGCATACTGTTTCAATCTTCTGCCTGTGGTCAGCCTGTGGTTTTCTCAGTACCATTTATTGAATATGTTCTCCTCTCCCCAGTGGTTGTTAGTAGAGGGTTTGTTGAAGATGAGTTGGTTGAGAAATTGAGGTTTCACTTCTGGATTCTCTCTCCTGTTCCATTGATCTATATGTCTGTACTTGTACCAATACTAGGCTTTTTAAATTAGTGTAGCCTTATAATAAAGTTTAAAGCTGGAAGTACGATACCTCCCACTTTGCTTTTTGCTGAGGATTGTTTTGGCTATCTGTGATCGGTTACATTCCCATGTGACTCTCTGCATTGTGAGAAAAATGATGTTGTTAATTTAATGGGTAATGCACTGAATCTTTAGATTGCCCTGTGTAGGATGGACAACATAACAGTGTTAATTTCTCCAATCCATGAGCATAAAATATTTTTTTTATTTTATGTATCTTCTTTGGTTTATTTGAGCAGTGTCTTGTTGTAAAGAATCCCTTGGGTTTTCCAGATATAGGATCATATCACCAGCAAAGAGGGGTAACTTAACTTCCTATTTTCTTATATGGGTACCTCTGATTTTCATCTCTTGTCTAATACTCTAGCTAGGACTTCCAACACTATGCTGAACAGGAGGGGTGAGAGTGGACAACCTTGTCTTGTTCGGATTTTCAGAGGAAATGCTTCTAATTTCTGTCCATTTAGTTGTATGTTGGCAGTGGGTTTGTTGTGAATGGCTTGTGCTATTTTGAGGTATGTTCCCTCTATGCTCAGGTGTTCAAGGATTTTTATCAAAGAGATGAGATGCTGGATTTTGTTGAAGCTTTTTTGTTAACTAATGATATAATCATATGGTTATTTTTTTCTCATCTGTTGATGTATTTAATTACATTTATGTTCTTATGGATGTTGAACCAGTCCTGCATACCAAGGATGAAGCAGACTTGGTCATGGTGGATAATTGTTGAGATGTCTTGTTGGACGTGATTTATGAGAATATTGTTAAGAATTTTTGCATCTATGTTAATCAGTGATAATGGTCTGTAGCTCTTGATATTTGTTGGATCTTTCCCAGTTTGTATATCAGTGTGATGTTAGTTTCATGAAATGATTTGGGAAGAGTTCTGTCTTTTTTGATTGCCTGAAATACTTTCAATAGGATTGGTACCAGCTCCTCCTTGTATGTCTTGTAGAATTCCACTGGAAAACTGTCTGCTCCAGGGCTTTTTTATTAAGTGGGTAGTTTTCTTATGATGGAGTAAATTTCCTCAGTTGTTATTGTTCTATTTAGGGTATCAACTCTTTCTTGTTTCAACCTTAGGAGATTATGTGATGACAGAAAATCTTCCATTTCATTTAAGTTTTCAAGTTTGTTTTCATACAAGTGTGCATAGTAATCCCTGATAATCTTTTGTTTTCTTTGCATTTCTGATAGTACTTTTCTCTTTTTCTTGTTCAGTCTGGCTAGAGATCCATCAATCTTTTTTATCCTTTCAAAGAACCAACTTTCTGTTTTTTCTGTAATGATTTTGTCTTCTATGTCTCATATTTGGGCTTTTACTTTTGTGATCAGGAGTCTGCTGATGTTGGGGTTTTGTGGTCTTGCCTTTCCAACTCTCTTACATGATTTTTTAAGCTGTTAACTTTTGATATTTCTATTTTATTGATGCTTGTGCATACAGCTATAAATTCTCCTCTTAATTCTGATTTCATGGAATCTCAGAGTTATGGTAAAATGTATGTTCATTTTCATGTTTCCAGGAATCTATTAATTTCTGTTTTGATTTCTGTATTGACCTATGCTGTTAAGTGTCTATATCTTTGTGGGTTTAGGGAGAATCTTGTTGGTGGTGATATTTAATTTTATTACACTGTGTTCTGAGAAGGTACGTGGCAGTATTTAATTTTTTCAAATTTGTTATGCTTGATTTATGGTCGAGGACATGATCAATCTTGGAGCACATTCCATGTTGTGATGAGTAAAATGTATAGTCTGTGTTTGTTGGGTGGAATATTCTCCCATAGGTATCTATTAAGTTCATTTGGTCAAGCATCAAGTTGAAGTTCCAGATCTCTTTGTTGATTTTTTTCCTCAATAATCTATTGAGAGTTGTTAGCAAGTTAATGAAGTTTCTATCTATGAAAGTGTTAGAGTCAATATCTTTTTTTAGTTTATTTAGTAGCTGCTTTATAAAAACTGGTGCTCCTATGTTGTGTGCATATATGCTTAGGATGAATATCTCTTGTTGATGGATTGAACCTCTTATAATTATGTAGGGGCCTTCTGCACCTTTTTAAAATTTTTGATAGCTTGAAGGTTGTTTTGTTTGATAATAAGATCATGACTTCTTCCTTTTTTTGTGTTTCATTTACCTGAAAGTTTGTTTTCTATCCTCTAACTTCGAGTCTCTGTGTGTCCTTTGTAGTGAGATGGGTATCCTAGAGGCAGCATGTTGTTTGATCATTTTTAATTTTTTTTTATTCAGCTTGCCTTTCTATGCTTTTTTTTTCAGTGGTGTATTTAGTTCATTGGCATTCAGGCCAATTATTGAAATGTGATAGCCTATCTCTAACATGAGGTTCTTATAAGGCTGTTATGTTTCCTTTCAACTTTGGGTTCGATATAGGTGTGCTTTTTCAATTTTGAAGTTGCAACATGTGTTGCGTGATTCTGTGTTTCCCTGTGTTTTTGGGAAGTGCATGGTTGTTCTTTTTATTTATTTATTTATTTTTTCTTCTGTGCTTAATATCTTAATATCCTGTGGAGCTGTTCAGAAAGCATCATAATCTTTTAGGGATTGGATGTCTAGGAATGATTTTAATTCTTCATAACTGATGAAGCTGAGTTTGGCTTGGTAGAAAATTCTTTGTTGAAATTGTTTATCTTTAAGAACCATGAAAATTGGACTCTTGTTCCTTCTAGCTTGTAATGTTTCTGCCAGTAAGACTGCTGCTATTCTGATTTGTCTTCCCCAGTAAGTAGTCTGATCTTTCGCTACTACAGCCTTTAGGATATTTTTCTGTTATACCTATGTTGTGTAGGTGAATTACTATGTTTCTAAGGGTTGGTCTTCTCATTTGATGTCCTGTGATAGTTCTCTGAGTCTCTTGTGTTTGGACGACCACATGACTGGTGATGGGGGAAAGTTTTCTTGGATAACCTCCTAGAATACTTGTTCCAAGATAGTTTCCATTTCCCTTTCTTTTTCTGGGATACCAATCAGGTGTAAGTTTGGCCTCTTGATATAATGACATGTCTCTTGGAGACTTTGTTATTTATTTCTGAGATTTCGTTCTATGTTTTTAACAGTTCAGGTTAATTTCATGGTTTGCTTTTTTTTTTTTTTTTTTTTGAGTTGAAGTCTCACTCTGTCACCCAGACTGGAGTGTAGTGGCCACCCCCGGCCATCACAGCCTCGACCTGCTGGAATCCGGGGATCCTTCTGCCTCTGTCTTCCAAGTAGCTGGAACTACAGGTGCGTGCTGCCACGCCCGGCTAATTTTTTGAATTATTGTAGATATGAGGTCTCGCCAAGTTGCCTGGGTGGGTCTCAAACCCGTGGGCTCAGGCAATCCACTCACCTCAGCCTCCCAAGGTGCAGGATTACAGGCTGAGCCACTGAACCTGGCTCATGTTTTGGTCTTTAAGCACTGAGATTCTTTCTTCTGCTTGTTTAATTCTGTTTTCCATGCTTGTCATCTTGTTATGTACTTCCTGGATGAAGTTTTTATGGTTAAAATCACTTTTACAAGTTATTTCAGTGTTGTGTCTTGTGTTTCTTGAGTCTTATTCACTCTTTCCAACTATTCCCTAACCCTTGTTTTATTTGGGGCCAGTTGTTGGTGATTTCCATTGTTTTTTAACTGAGGTCTGATTTTGGAGGCATTGTCTCTTTGGTACCCTGGGAATTACCTGCATTCTTTCATTGACATTTTTTTTCTCATTTGTGATAGATATCTTTCTTTTCTCTTTAATTCCATTCTTCAGTGGTAGTGGGCAGGATTTTTACTTCTGTTGTTTGCTCATCCCTCTATTCTTCCTTAATTAGAACCTCCAAATTTTTTCTGTTTTTAAACAGGGCTGGAGGTGGAAAGCTTTGTTGTTTCTTGTAGTTTTGAGAGTTGAAAATGGCGGAAGTTGGGGGGCTAGGATTCAGAAACTACTTGCAAGTTACAATGTTCACTGGCAGGAGTATGGGTCCCCTGAGACCCACTCCCCACCGCCACTCTAAATAATGATGCAATGGGTACATGTGCGCATCCCCCGAGTCCAAGATAAAGCAACATTAATGAGGAGAAAAGAGAAAAGTATTATAAAATAGAATGAACACAAATAATACAAAGTAAAAAAATTAATAAAAACCACAGAAAAACAAAGGCAATAACAAGAAGATAAAAGACAACAGGAAAACAAAAATTAAAACAAACAGAAAGAAAACACAAACAAACACCAAAAAGCAAACAAAAAAAAATGGAGCACTGAACACACACACACATGCACAACAAAAAATGAAAGAGGAAGAAGCAGAAAAAAAATAAAGGGAGAGAATGTAAATTGGGCCCTCAGAAATATTCACACACATACTAAACCAAAACAAAAGAAGAAAAAATTTTTTTTTAATTCTAGGTATTATCTACCTTCTTGTGGCAGGTTCTGTAATTATGCCTTAAGCTATTCACAGGTAAGCACATCTACTGTCTTCTGCAGGACTGCAAGCTCCTTCCAGTTTCCTTGACATGTGACCCAGGGGGGAGGAGGGGATGGTGGGGTGATTGAACTCTCAGTCCTCTCCTATCTCTTTTGTAAGGTCAGAGGATCCCCACCATGAAGAGTTGCAGAATTTTTATCACCTCCTCAGGTTCTAGCATGGTTGCTATTCACTCTCCACCTGGATTCATCCTGCTCAGTTGTGCCCCAGACATGTGAATCTGACATTCAGAGGATTTCTGGACAGGAGGAGATTGAGTCAGCTGAGCACACTGCACTCTTGAGGGTCTTCCTTGTTCTTTTCCAGTCACACTCTTGTCCTGCAGCTGGGTCAGGGTAAGGATGGGGCACCTGAGACTCTGCACTCATTTTGTCCCTCTGAAGTTTGTGCTTTTAGGATATTTACTCTGGAGCAAAATTAACCCCAAAGTAGTCAACCTGCTGGTCACAGACAACAGATTTGTTGTTCCATTGTGAGCAAGCTGGGCACTTCGCTGCCCAGTTTTTAAGATGGTGGCAGGTTGCCTGTTTCATCTTCTCCAGTGAGACTCTGCCTCTGGCTCCCTTTCTGTGCTCCCTCTGCAGTCCACACTGCCAGTGTCCACCTGGTACTGTAGTGGTTGGACAGTCTGGCAATGACAGTCATTCCCAGCAGCTTCTTCCCAGGAAGGGTTTTGCTAATTTTAGAAAATGGTGCTCAGTTTCTGCACCCTGGGAAGCACTAGGGTCCAAGCAGAGCAGCTGTGGCACCAGCTGCTTCACCAGGAGAGTTTTGGCCACTTGCTTTCAAATTCCCACTCAGTCAGGCACTCACACGACCCCTTATACACAGATAAACAGGAAAATTCATTCATAAACGCATTCACTCATACAGGGACTCGCAAAGTCTGTCTGGCTCTGATGCCATCTTCTCCCACCTTCATCCTTAATTATTAAATGCATTCATATAGTGCCTCATTCAATAAAAAATCCATTTTTATAAAGGCATAATCTCTTCCATTATAAAATATCTTATGATTAATTTATTTAAATATTTCTTGCCATAGAAGCTTTTGCTATTCAAACTCTCACGATCTGAATTCAGGTATCAACAAATTTGGGTATATGTACACATAAATAGCTTGCCATTTCAAACTCAAGAAAAAAATTGGAAAACAGATTTAAATTATGTCTTATACCTTTCTATATAAACTCACTAAGCTCATGTTATTCAAATTCAAGAAGTCAGTAGATATGGGTAGCAAGGAATGTTTACAGTACATTTTAGCTCAAGTCATGTAATGGCATTCTCTTTGTAATGCATTAAGAGCTGCTCATGAGTTTATAATTATTAGAACTACCAAATTATTAGAACAATACTTTATAATGACTTCAAAAAAAATAAACTTATCATGACCTACAATACTGTACATGAAGTAGGCTCTGCTAAAAACTCCAACTTATTTCCAGCCATAACTCCCATTGATGACTCTGTTCAAGTTACCCAAGCTTTTTGCAATTATTCTTTATACTTTTTACAAATTTCCTTCCTCTCCCTTCTCTCTCACACATTTTCTCCCATTCCTCTGATGGTGGACTTCTCTTTATCGTTCACGTCTATACTTAAGCAGTATTCTTAGAAAGGATACTTCCCATTCTAGAAAAATAATATATGTCATCTACTTATTCACCCATTTATTCAATTCACAAATATTAACTGAGTGTTATTATGGGCCAGCCACTTTACAAGGTACTAGAAACATGATGGTATACCAGGGAGACAGACCCTTACTTCATGGACTTTACAGACCAATATAACATAAAGTTCCTTGGAGTTATTCTCTATTGCTACATGCGTGTTTATTTTTACTTTAACATTTAAGGAAATCTGCTGCTTTTCATTAGCTTGTTTTCTGCAATTATATAATACAATGAACTCCAGGAACTATTTTTTTCTCCTTCAGCACAGAATCTCTGGTATTGAATACTGTACCTGACATATAACAAGCATTTTGTATTTATGACCGAGTGCAACAAAAATCTAATTGTACTTTCATGTGCTTTGATTTAATTCAAATTTTCAATACAACTGTTCTCAGAGATGATGCACATTCAAGTTGGTAAATGAAAATTTTAAAAAATATATATAAATATACACATATGTTAAGCATATGTATAAGGGTATATGTCAAATATTTATAATATTAAATTGTTTTATTATTTCACAACTCTATATTCAAGTGACTATGCAACTGCTAAGGGTAAAAAAAAATCAGCTGGTAGGTTTTTATCCTTTTGTCCTTTTTTTTTGAGAAAGCAGGATTTATTGAGAGGACAGAGAAGCTCCCACGGTGGGAGGGAACCCAAAGGGGTTACCCTTGTCGTTGTTTTTATCAACACTGTAGGCAATTTTTGTATAGAAGTAGATTATATTTTATTTGAATACAAATATGTTGAGATGAATTGTCTTCTAGTGGGCATCACAGCTTTGAATTGAGCATGGTATGTAGCCATATTGATGTTTCCTTTCTAAACTCATATCAGTTATTTCTAAGACCTCGATAAAGACCCTATTGAACTGTTTAAATAGACTCTATTTTTTGCAAAAATAAGAAAATAAGTTACAGAATAGATACAAACAACTGTTTTCATGAATCAATTCAAAATTTAATTTTATCATGAATATCTTTGTAGAGTATATTTTCTATCAAATTAAAGTATTTTTTTAAAATTAACTTAAAACTTGTTCTTCTGTAGAGTGTAGATATTATGCTTTATGGTATATTTGTTCTTCAAACAAAATGATAACTTTTTAGGTTGGGTAAAGGAATTTAGCATCATTTCCAGATAAAGTAAATTATCAAATTATTCTTATTTTGCTGATATAAAAAGCCTTGCAAGACATATATATTATATATATATATTATATATATATATTACATATATATATATAATTTCATTTCTACTTTATACTATCATAGTGAATAGCTTTTGAATGGTATGTTTATCTAGGAAAAATGAGAATAATGTTAGATGTAGTGCCAAATTTTTAAAGAGATTAGTGTTATAGCACAATTTTCCAACAAATGTAGACTCTGCAATCCACTATGTTCATAATGGTTTTAAGGAAGTGCTCATCACTTTCTTGATTTTTCAAAAAGTTCAAATGCATGTGGTACAAAATGCATGTTGACAATAATTTTTCAGAAACTGAAATTCAAAAATGAATTGAATAAAATAGAAACAAAGAAAGGCCCCAATCCCCATCATTTGCTTCCACTAATATCTCACTCAGTTTGTGTACAACTTTGTATTAATGATTGCAGGAAGAGATACAAATATTCAGAGACTCTGGAATATTAAATTTATATGGATATGAATCAAAGAAACATTTTCAAAGGAGGTGAAACAATAGGCTCTCTCAAATAAAACTAAATTAGGCGCAGTTTTGAGGTTCTAAACTAATAGAGAAACTCAGACTTGGACATGGGGAAATCATTGTTACTTGAATCACGTGCCTGTTCTCTATGTAGCTGTATGACAAGAGATCAAATGATAGTTTTTTAAATGCCAAAAGTATGTGTCACTGGAAACTTTACCAGTGGACAAAGAACACATTTTTAGAACTCCTGTTATATAGGGCAATATAAGGGAAATATTTACAACCTCTCCAAAGATCACCAAATTCTAGGAAATTGATGCTTACCAAAGACCATAATGGTGATTATAGCTACTGTGTTTCCTGACAGAAAACTGTGATACTTAGCAATGCATCTAATGTACCTCTTGGAATGAGGAGTTAGGTGAGCTCAGTACCCAATGAAGCACTAGCATCAGAGTAATGGCACTTCTCTTTGGTTCGCTTGCATGTTTTGCTTAGTGTGTGGAATGAGCCAGCACTCCATGAAGGCAACAATGTAGATGTTCTATCAGCTGCCCCACTGATGAGGTACATGACATCCAGTTTACAACATTGCTGTTTTATTCTGCTCAAGTATATATATATATATATGCCTTAGACTGGATAGTTATTAACAACAGAAATGTACTGCTCACAGTCCTAAAGCTGGGAAGTCCAAGGTTAAGCCACAGCAGATTCTGTGTCTGGTGAGGGTTTGCTCTCTCCTTCAAAGTCGGTCCTTTCTAGCTATGTCTTTACATGGCAGAAGGACAAATAAGCTCCCTGGGCCCCTTTTATAAGGACACTAATTTCATGAATGAGAACAGAGCCCTCATGACCTAATCGTCTTCCACAGGTCTACATCTTAATACCATCACCTTGGGGGTTGTGATTCAACATATGAATTGCAGGTGACACAACATTTCCTTTCATCAAACCTTGAATATATTTCCACTTATTCATTTCTATCTTGATATGTGCCCTCACTGTGCATGATTTTGTGATTCCTGAATTTTATCTTTATTGATTTGTTTATTATATTACATTACCCACTTAACTTGCCTATCTTTTCATTTTTTATATATAACTAAGAGTTTTGTTTCTTCTATTTTTACATGTGTGATTCTGCATAAAATGATTTCTGACTTTTTTATAACAAGTTTATATTGCCTTTATCATAATATGCAGATTTCATATTAGAACATTTGTAACCAGAAATACATTTTAATATCAACATTCTTATTTACTAGGATACTCATTTGTTTTTACTAAAAAGCTTTTATATAATAATTGGTGCATCTCAAAATTTTTTGCATCACAAAATTTATGAAAACTAATAGCAATCTTGACTCACTTTAAGGTTATTTTTGTTGGTTTATATTTGTTTACAGTTACTGATTCCTATTTTTAAATTAGATTGGTTCATCCTTGGTGGTGATTTCTTTCTCTTTTTTTGTCCTTCTGTATAAACTCAAAGCAATGGTTAGAAACACATGATACAACTAAGGGCACACGATTAACCTCCTGTGTGTAGTTTAATTTCAATATTTCTTGTTTCTGCTCATGGGAAAGTAAATATAAAGCTTCCTATTTGGATATTTTATGAGTAGACATGTACCTACATGTACATCCCTGTAAAATAAGTGTTTAAATTCACTTTTTCATTAATACCATGGCCCAAAAATTTATTCATGGTTTTCATTTGCATTTGTTTTACTTGACATTGATTCTGAATTTTTAAAGAAAACTGCTGGATATCGATGGTTGTTAGAAATCTGGTATCAAATAGTACTACCCATTCTCTAAGGGCTAGCGTTAGATAATTACTTATTTGACTAGCCGCTGTGATAATTTGTCTCGACTTAAGTATTGAATATATGCCAAATGTCTCCATTAAAGTGGCTTTTAATAACATATTTCCATAATTTCAGTGAGTAAAGATGAGAACATTGGAAACGCCTCAGGGAATTTCAGATGAACTATTGTTTATAGATCTTAGGTTGTTCTGGTTTTGTTTTCAAGTAAGATTTAGCTGGAGAATAGAGAGTCAGCATGAAGGATATGCAGAGCTAAATAATGGAATGTTTTATGCAAATTAAACTGCAATTTAATGAGTGAAGTCACTTTAGGTGGATTTTAAAAATTAAAAATAAGGTGCACACTCCTAAATTAGGCACTATACTACATGAAATTAGTTGTATATGTATTTCTAAAATTGGAAATGGCAGATAAATGAAAAATATAGTAACCAAGTTTTAATGAAGAAAAATTGATTATGCTGAATGATGGTACGTGGTTCCTGGCTATCATATGAAAAGACAGATGCATTTTTATTTCTTAAATATTTTTCACCTATAATTCTTGACTGACTTTAACCAGTAAGATGAGGCATTCAAAAGAAAATTCCCAAAATAAATTCACAAAAGATTACAAATTAGGAGATTTGATTTTTTTATTCAGGAAATGCATCACTTAATGCTGTTTTAATGACTAAAACTTCTCCTTTTCATTTGGTTTCATCTTTTCTCATGGCCATATTTATTGCTGTATAGTTGATCAGATGGTTCTTAAAATTAGTCCAATTTACTTAATACAACGATTTAAGCAACAATTTATTTTATCTGGTTATTTTAAAATCATATATTTATTTTCTTATTTTCTCTAAGTTTGAGTACTAGGCTGATAAAAACATTTTTTCAATAATTACATATAAGTTATTTTCTGACTTTTCCATGCAACATTAAATGAAAATTCTGTGGTGTGTGTGTGTGTGTGTGTGTGTGTGTGTGTGTGTGTGTGTGTGTATGTGCGCGCGTGTGTGTGTGTGTTTGTGTGCGTGGGTTATAACAGCTTCAATCATGGTATCTCCAATGTTGTGTGCCACTATGCTTGACTAATTGCTTAAATTTTTTTGTAGAGGTAAAATCTCACTTAGTTACTCAGATGGTCTCAAATACCTGGTCTCAGTGATCCTCTTGTCTCAACCTCCCGAATGCTGGGATTACAGGCGTGAGCTACACACTGCCACTTTTCCTGAATATTACAATATGTGGGGTACAGAATCATAATGACTTCTAAATTTGTAATGACTTTATTCTGTTGGTCTTTATATTTTCAAATAAAAATGTTTCACCTCATTATCTCCCTTTAGAAAACTTAATCATAACCTAAATCAATCTCTTAAAGTAGAGTGCTTCAGTGTTTTTTACTGCATGAAGGAATCACTGCCACATCATTGGACCTTATGCCTGCCCAATCTCCGATCTTGTCTGCAAACAAGATTAATGATCATGGACTCTCTTTTAAAAATTATTTTCGCTGAGCGCAGTGGCTCATGCCTGAAAAACTAGCATTTTGGGAGGTGGAATCAAGAGAATTGCCTGAGCCCAGGGTTGTTGTTTTTTTTTAATGAGTCTTTTTATTCATAATTGTTAGGTAGTTTATTAATATTTGCTGATTCAAGCTTTGTGCTTGTATTATTTATACATTTCTATAAGGTAACTTGTAGAACAATAATGCATTTTTTAAAATTATAAAGATGTAGGTACAATTCAGGGTGAGGTATACAAACGTTGATTATGCAGGTAACCTTGTTGATGAGGTATGCGCCTCCCTCCCCTAGCAGTTTCCCTCAACTGCCAATCCCACCTCCCCTCCCCTGACAGTTTTTTATTACTGCCAAAGGCTTTCTTATAGTATTATAATTGTTCAAGGTCCACTTGAGACCAGCCTAAGGAATTTGGTGAGACCTCGTCTCTGTAAAAAAATTAAAAAATTAGGTGGGTTGAGTGGCATGCCTATAGTTCCAACAACTTTGAAGGTTGAACAGGAAGGGTTGCCTGAGCACAGTGGGTAGAGGCTTTGGTGACCATATTCTGCCAGTATACTCCAGACTGAGTGATGAAGTGAGACTTAGAGCCAAAAAAAAAAAAAATTAAATTTATATTGATGTCTTAAAAAGACTCCTATGTATGAACCTCCCCAACTGCATTTCTTCCTCCATTCCTCATAGTAACCACTATTTTGATTTGGTTTTATTTAAATCTTAAATTTCCTTATAGTTTTACCTCATGCTTTTAACCATAAATGAATATATTGCTTAGTTTTTTACACAGATTTTTTTTTTGCATTATGTAAAGGCAATCACAAAGTATATTTTCTTTTGTCTGTAACTTTTTGTTTATATTATTGTATGAAAAGTTATCTATGTTGCATGTAGTTGTAATTGTCTCTGTCCATTGCTAATACAATTTCACTCTAGAATAAAGCATAGTTTTTATGGTGTTTAATCATTAGATTGTTGATTAATATTTATATTGCTTTCACATTTTTATATTTTCAGCAATGTCTTTTAATAGTCTTAAATATTTATACTTAATCTTGCTTTCTATCATTTGTTAAACATCTTTACCAAAATAGAGTCCTCAATGTAGAATTGCTGGACAATATGTATACATATGTACACAAATAATGACAATTTTTTTCACATGATTGTGTCACTTGCCATGTAGAAGATTCAGTTGAGAAAATTCTTAATAATGTTAGACGTTTACATTTTTCATACTTGTGGTTTATTATAGTATTTCAATATTGCTTCTAATTATTATTATGTTGATTAGAGTTCTACCAAACATATAAGAAATAAATCATTCTAATCTTGTTTCACTTCTTCCAGAGAATAAAGTAATTATGTTCACTAACTCATTTTACAAAGTTCTCAAAAATTTAATAACAAACTCAACAAAGACAATAAAATAATTTAAAAAACAATGAAAATTATAGTACAAGTTCTATTTTAAAGATAAAGCAAAATATCCTAACAACACATAAATAAACTAAATGTAGTAGAAAAATATTCTAACAACACATAAATAAACTAAATGCAGCATCAAATTAAAAGTACAGCACATTATGGCCAAGTGAATCTTAAGAAGTGAATCAACACTTTAACATACTAATAAGAAAAATTATCAGAACTTTTCTCCAGATGGATAAATGTTGATGATAAAGTCAACATTCATTTATAAATAAAAAGTTTTTTATAAAAAATGTAATAACAAATATTATACTTCATAATGAAACATAATCATCTTTAGTTTTGAAATCAAGTTCAAGTCAATTTTGCAGAAATAATTACATATATTAAATAGTATTATTACAAATTGAGTAACAAAAAAAAGAGACACCAAATTATTAATAAAGGATAAAAACACCACTTTTATTTATTTAGTTAATATCATTACACATAAAATAATGCAAAAAATTATTTTAAAATAATTATATAATTAGAAAGTTTTGCCAACATTTCTGAATATATGACCAGTTATATTTTTTTACATTAAAATAAGAAATTAATAGTAGGAACTTTCCAGCCTATAATAATATAGTCCTTATTTTTCCTCCACATAAAAGACAAGCACAAAACAAAACTTCTCATTAATTACTTAACAGCTGGCAGTTCTCTTGTTAAATGTTCCTCAATGCAAATTTATAAAGTCTGTCATTTTTATACTACATGCAAGGCCATGTAAAGCCAATTGATTTTTCTGGGCTAAGTATAATTAACCTTCATAAAATATTTATGACTTATCTTTGTTTGAACTGCTATAAAAATAATATCATAGACTGGGTGGCTTGTACAACAGAATTTCTTTTATATATTTCTGGAGACTAGAAAGTCCAAATCAAGGTGCTAGCTAACTCAGTTCTTGGTTAAGTTTCTTTTCCTGGTTTGAAGATGGACACCCTCTTGCTGTGTCTTCACATGGCAGGGGACTCAGAGACAGAAGGAGAGGGAGGGGAATGGGAGAGGGAGAGGGAGAGAGAGAGAGAGAAAGGTTTAGGTCAAGAAAGAGAGGACACAGCAAGCTTTCATGTTTCTTCTTATAAGGACACTAATCCCAACATAAGGGTTTCATAAGCATGACTTAATTACTTCCCAACAGTCCCACTTCTAAATAGTATCACATTGAGAAGAGAATTTCTACATATGAATTTTGAAGAGAAATAATATTTAGTCCATAGTGTTCTGCCTGTGGTCTCCCAAAATCATTTTCTTCTCACATGCCAAATGCATTCATTTCACCCTAACAACTCCAGGATTTGTATCTCATTTCAACATTAATTCGAAAATCTAAAGTCAAAACTTTCTTCTATCATCTAAATCAGGTACAGGTGAGACTTGAGATGAAACACATCTTGAGTGAAAAAATGCTCCCCGGTTGTAAACTTCTGTCACCACTTTATTTTGGAAGCACAAAATTATGTGACAAGTTATATGCTTCCAAAATAAAATGATAAGAAAGACATAGTATAGACATTTTCTTTACAAAAGGAAAAAAAGAAGGAGATTTTGGAGCCCAACAAGTCCAAAACCTCATAAGTTACCTGAATGAGATTATGTGTCTTAAGAATATATATTTTTTCCCAATGCTCTGAGCCCGGGCATGCTGGGATAGCAAGGTCAATGTCATGGCTGTTAGGTGGCTACACCCATGCTGTGTCACTGTTGGTAAAATTAGGCTCTCATGACTCTGGATAGACCCATTCTCATGCCTCTGTTGAATGCACTCTGTCCTGTTGAAATCTGGGCAGTATCCTGATGATCTCTGAACCACCTTTGGGGCCATTCTTTCCTTACATTGAAGAATATTGGACATTGGACACTGGATAGTCAAGTAATTCTCTGGTCATATCCTGTAAAATCAAAGAAGTTCACCATCTTGGTTTTACTCTGCCCTATCTTTATCTTTTTAGTTCAAGCTGACAGTGTTCTTGTTGAGGTGACTGATGAAATCAATGGTTCACATTTCCAGTGGTTTAGATAGTTCCCTGAAATTTATGTTTTGGAAACTTAATCCCCCAATGAAACAGTGTTAGGAGGTGCAACCTTTTGGGTGGGGGGGTTAGTTCATGAGTGCCCTCATGAATAAAGTAATGCTGCTCTTAAAAGGGGTTGTGGGTGTAGGTTTTTTCTCTTCTGTCTTTTTTCTAAGTAAGAGCGCATCATCCTTTACTTCTGAATGTTCCACCTCCTAGCATGTGAGGGTACAGTATTCCTCCTTTCTGAATGACGCAACTTTTACTGCACACCACATGCTGGTGTCTGGATCTTGGACTTCCAGCCACTTGAACTGTGCTAAATGTGTTTCTGTTCTTTATTAATTACCCAGTTTATGGTATTCTGTTTTAGCATCACAAACAGCATAAGACAACAACCAAACCAATCTCCTTATCACATCTTTACTCAGCCATAACTTTAGTGCTTTCTTTAGATTATACTTTCTCATGAGTTTACAATATGGATAGGCTGAAAAATTCCCAAATTTTGAGGTCTGTCCCTTTTTGTTTAGCAATTTCTTCAATTCACTTTCTCTTCTAATATTTTATTATAAGTAATCAGGGGTACACAAGCAGTTCATTCAATATGCTGCTTAGAAATCTGCTCAGCTAAATATCCAATTTCATTGCTTACCAGTTCTACTGTCTAGAGAACACTAGAACAGGAACATAATTCAGCCAAGTTCGTTGCCAATTTATAACAAGTATTGCCTTGTTCTATTGTCTAATAACATGTTTCTCATTTGTGTCTGAGAACCCATCATAATGGCTTTTACTGTCTATATTTCTACCAACATTCTATTCATACTTATTGATGTATTCTCTAAGAAGACTTTATTCTCAGCTCTCCTCTTCCTTCTGAATCCTCACCAAAATGCTTTTCAACATCCTTTCAACACAGTATCTGCTTTTTCTAGCATACATCAGGATCCACCCATTACCCAATTTAAAAGTTGCGTCTATATTTTTGGGTATTTGTTAGAACAGCACCACACTTCTCGGTACAAAATTCTGTCAAGTTCTTCAATAAATTTTCCCAAAACTTTGTTAAAAGTTGCATTTATCTGGAGTTGCTTTGGTGTAGAATTGTTTATTGTGGAATTATGAAGAGATTATAGGT
The DNA here is from genome assembly GCF_000164805.1 of Carlito syrichta. Classification (NCBI taxonomy): domain Eukaryota; kingdom Metazoa; phylum Chordata; class Mammalia; order Primates; family Tarsiidae; genus Carlito; species Carlito syrichta. The sequence continues at coordinate 118,191 of NW_007232099.1, read as the reverse complement.
TGTACAAACCTTATTTTAATGCCTTTCTAAGAAGAGGAAATATATTTTCTTTATTATTTTACATGTTTTATTTATTTTTACATATGTTTATGGTTTTGTAGATTTTAAATATTTTTCTTGGTCGAGATTTTCTAGTAAATTATCTTCTAGTTTATTAGCCCTATGGTTTGCTGTATTTAATCTGTTGCTGAATCCATTTAATTTATTCACATTCTTTTAATTCTAAAATTTAATTTTATTATTTATGTTGATTTAATTTCACTGGAAAATGGAAATATAGTTTTTCAACTTTTGGAACATGTTAATCACAAGCATTTTAAAGTCCTAGTTTAAACTCTGATACCTGAATAAATGATATATATAGTTCACTGTCTATAAATGATATAGTATATTATTTAATATACTATATAATAGTCTATATAATGTAAATATATATATAAAATGATTATTTCCTTTTTAAAACTTTAATTATAAAGACACAGAGTAAAAGTCATGATTAGGTACATAAGAAATGTATGTGCAGGTGAGGTTTGGGCCTCCAACTGGTCCTCACTTCTCCTGGATTAGGATCAGAACTGACCGGTTAGCCGGGTTCAGTGGCTCAGCCTATAATCCCACGCCTTTGGGAGGCTGAGGTGAGTGGATTGCCTGAGCCCGCAAGTTCGAGACTCGCCTGGGCAGCAAGACCTCATCTCTATAATAAATCAAGAAATCAGCCAGGCAGGTTAGCACACGCCTGTAATTCCGGCTACTTGGAAGGCTGAGGCGGAAGGATCGGCGGAGCCCAGCGGGTTGAGGCTGCGGTGGCCGGGAACGGCCACTGCACTCCAGTCTGGGCGACAGAGTGAGACTCCACCTCAAAAAACAAACAACAACAAAAAGAACTGGCTGGTTACAAGCAGAAGAAAGAAACAGGACTCCTATCTATCACCACATACAAAAATCAACGCTAAATGGATTAACGAACTAAAAGCAAAACCTCAAACTGTTAGAATAGTAAAAGAAAATGCAGGTGACACCCTTATGTTCATTGGAGTAGGCAATCAGTTCTTGATCAAATCCCCAAAAACATATGCCATAAAAGAGAAGATAGACAAGTGTGACCTCATTAAACTGAAAAACGTTTGCACAGCAAAAGAAACCATTAAGAAAGCAGAAGACAGCACATAGAATGGGAAAAAATATTTGCTGATTTTGTATCTAACAAAGGCCTAATATCAAGACTCTACAAGGAACTCAAACAATCAGAAAGAAAAATGACAAACAGTCCTATTTCCTTGCTTTTGTAGTTTGTTCTTCATGCTAGCATATGACTTTTCTTAGGTTCATCTGAAAACTTAGGTTGCTTATAAAATCTCGTTTTCTTAACAAGCTCTGAATTTTACTTTTTAAAAAAGTAATTCAACAACATGAAATGAAAGAAGACGTCACTGAACTACTTTTCCTCTTAGATACTACTTCCTTCTTATCTCTTTTAAATTTCATGCTGTTTTATTCTGCTAGTCCATGAATCAGCAAAGTATTGTCGAGAAAAAGCATCATAAAATGTTGGGCTTCTCTGCATTATTCTTTTCCCAAAACATTAGTCTCCTAAAACCCATCCTTCCCTACAACCCAATTCTTTCAACATACCAGTTAGGTTTCCATCTGGTTTGTTGCCTACTACAACTTTCTGTTATCAAGCAGTACCACAAGGAAAAGGAATAAAGAATCTTGGACTCTCATTGCATTTTGTCTGCTCAGAAACCATGGCTATTCAACTTCTGGCAACCTATGTTACTCTTTGATACCTTCACAATTGGTGAGGGTAGTAGAAGTGGTTATGGTAATGATTTGTGCACTATCTATAATGGTTCTTATGGTAGGATTGATCTGATACAAGTTAAGTCATCAAGGACAAAAAAAAAAGTCTCTTACAATTGACTTTTGATTTTTGGTAAAATTGCAACCCAAATAGAAAGAATAGAATCAGAGGAATTGGTGGTATTAGTCTGATGACAGTTTTGTTTTGGGAATATATATTGCTGTTTATTCTTCAAGTTTTTCAAAGTGAGAAACTGTTAAAGAGATATTAAATGAAGACAGTTGCTTATGTTTTTGAAATAAAACATTCATTTCAAAAGCAATTTATGTACCAATTGAAACATGTTACTATGTATTAAATAATTTATTGTCAAATTAAATTTGAATTTTTGTAAATGTTGAAACATTATGTTTTCGTCAAAGTATAAAGAATAGAAACATTCCTAAATACTTAAGTTAACTGAAAGTTTATTATTTCACTGTGTTTGTGCATTAATGTGTAAATTGAAGAAATATTTAAGTAAAGACTCTAGATATAAACTTGATACCGAGTTTCCTTTATTGTTCCTTAGTTATTTAATGACAACGTAAGTGAAATCAAAATATGGTTCAATACCTTCATTTTGCATCTTGTGACATTAACTTATAATGTTATGAATAACTTTGAAAGAAAATAAAATCTAGCGATAGATTTAATTAGAACATTTTGGAAATTAAGTACCCCCTTCACATAAAAATAAATGCTAACTACCTCTATAAAGACATTTTGAAGAAACATTATTTTTCATCTAGTATTAAAAAGAAACCTTCTGAAAAAGCAACCACTATTATAATCATGCTTTATGAATATATTTTATTGAAGATTGGATTTGATTTATATAGCTTTTTAATGAATTTTCTGGAAAATGTTCATTGGTAACCTGTAAAATTGAAATATCTTGTCATGATAACTGCATAAATAGCCCTTTGTTACTGTTTTACATCAAGGCACTGCCTCTAGCTAAGAAGGGCGCTGGGTCTTTATTTCCTGTTTTTCTGGATTTGGAGAATAGATAATGGTTATTAAAAATGAGATCAATCTTTTTTCTTATGCAGGGATACATGCAGGAATATGTCAAACTATTTTCATGTTTAATGGTTTATGGATTGAAAGCAGGACTGGCTTCATGAATGTTTGACACAAAACCTCATGCTCAGAAGGACCTTTCTCTTGGCTTACTGTTCTACTTTTGCATCTTGAACCGTTTAATAGTTTTATCTTAGAGTTTGCTCTCTGTAAGTGAATTGCAATGGCGAAATAAGGTGTATGTGTAAGTAGAAAAGTGTATTAATCCATTGTGTCTTGCTATAAAGAAATATGTGAGTCTGGGTGATTTATAAAGAAAAGAGGTTTATTGGGTTCACGATTCTGTGTGGGACCAGGATCTGCTTCTGATGAGGATTCAGGAAGTTTATAATTATGGTGGAAAGGGAAGGGTAAGCTGACATATCACATGGAAAGAACAGAAACAAACAAACAAACAAAAAGGAAGGTGCCAAGTTCTTTTAAACAACCAGCTGTCATGCAAACTAATAGAGGGAGAATTCATTTATTGTCATTTCACAAGAATGACACCAAGTCATTCATTATGGATCCACCCTCATGACCCAAGCACCTCACACTAGGCATCAACTTTAACATTTGGGTTCACATTTCAAGATGAGATTGAGGGGACCCAAAAATCCAAACCATATCAAGAAAATATATACAATATGAGTGTCCACTCCTATTTCTTGCTTGTTCATTTATACACGGCATTTGCAATGCTGAATGAGCACAGAATTCCTGTGTGTCCATAACGCCTGAGAGAACCTCTAGAATTTAAGCAAGTACTAAATAAGCACTTCTACAACTAAGTGGAGCACTGATAGCCCTAAAAGGTCACAGTTTTTTATTGTTATTTTAAACCAGATGTTTTTCTGAATGTGGGAAGGAGATAATGTTGATCTAAAAAAATATGAATGACCAAGCGATCTTAGTATGTATTATTCAAGTTATTTTCCTATATTAACAAGGCACTTTCTCAGAAATTATGGCATTGAAGGAAGAGAAAATAGAGAAACTTATAGATTCCTTTTTTCCATTAGATTCCCTGATCATCAGCAAGCCAGGGGTAGAGAGTATTGGTAGAACATGTATGCATAAAGAAGTGAAATCAAGTGTTAAGTCAGTTTGGTGTAGGGTTGCTACTGCTCTGGTATACATATGTATTGAGCTATAATATTTCAGTTGTACAATTTTAGTGATTCTGAATATAATTTCAATGTCCTCATATTAGTATTCAAAACAAGCACTGTGCAGTATCAAAATTAACAGTAAAATTGATGCTAGTAATTGAAATTTTAATTTTTCTTTACTGAAAATGGCATTATAAAGTAAACACAAAAGATGAGAGAGAAACCATAAAATAACGAGGAAAAAAGCATTGTATTCTGGCACCTTTAATTATATTTCTTTCTGCTTTTTATTTTTATTTTTTTAATTTTTTTTATTTTTTTGAGTTGGAGTCTCACTCTGTCGTCCAGACTGGAGTGCAGTGGCCGCTCCTGGCCACCGCAGCCTCGACCTGTTGGGCTCTGGGGATCCTTCTGCCTCAGCCTTCCAAGCAGCTGGAACTACAGGTGCGCATTACCACGCCCAGCTGATTTTTGATTTACTGTAGAGATGAGGTCTCGCCAAGTTGCCTGGGCGGGTCTCAAATCCGCAGGCGCAGGCAATCCACTCACCTCAGCCTCCCAAGGCGCGGGATTACAGGCTGAGCCCCCGAGTCCGGCTCTTTCTGCTTTTTAAACAATGACCATTTACTTTTTTGTACAGGATCCTATAGATGATGTTTTCAACCCTAGCTTAGAATGTTTGTACTATCAATTCTACCACATATAATCTCCCTACATAAATTGCTTTGCTTTCCCTTGCCTCACTATGTATTTAACTTGTCTCATTATTACAGGAGATCAAATTATATAATACTGGAGAGAGTTGCAATACTATTGATCCTTTCAGTAGATTTTTATCACACCATGGGACGTTAATGGGTTAAAAAGTAAATTCTGGTCATTGCCTTGCTGAACTATGATGTGGCCATGTGCTCTTTGAGCTATGGCCAGGCCATGTTTTCTTGAGCTTTGGCCCCCTCCACTGCCTTGGGAAGGCGAATCTCCTCTTTCTCTCTTTCTTTAACTTACTTACTAATTAAACTATATTTTTTAATCTTAAAAAAGGAAATTTCTAATTGAACTAGCAGTGACTAGTTATCCATGTTTGAAGTTTGTTGGTTAAGCAGTACTTAAAATCAATGAAATCAAAAATATCAAAATAGATAATAAAAGCACTGACCTGATTATGAGTGAAGTTTGAACTTCACTTGCTTCTACTATTCCTTTCAGGTAGAAAGGGAAGAGTTTAGTTTCACAAGTTCAGAATGAGTCACAAAGGCTCTACAGGAACATTAATTTTGTACCTTATTAGGTACAATCTTCCTCAACAGCTTCAATCCTTAGTTTCATCTTTAAAATAACAGCAATCTATTACCTCAGAGGGTTATTCTATGAGTTTAATGAAAAATTGTATGTTATATACTTGGTTTGAAGTAGGTAGTCAATATTTGTGGCTATTGTTAGTATGCTGAATCCTGTATCGAAACACATATGAATCTCACAGATAGAGACACTCATTCACTGTCACAGTGAGCTACTTTTTGTTTTGATCATTCACATCTGTCTCTATTTCCCTCTTTTAACTATTCTTCTCTGATGTGAATTATAATAGATATCCCAGTCAAAATACACATGAATAGTTTTACAAAACAGAAGAGTTTAATGTCATAACAAGCTAAATTGGGACAGAGGAAAATAAAAAGATGGCAAAGTAGGAAGCACCAGAAATCTGTTTCTCTGCCTGGACAGCACTTGTACTGGTAAACTGCCTGATGTAACTATTTGTAAACTCTGGAGTGTATACTAAGGCTTGGAGCTTCCAGACGAAGGATGGGATGCTAAGTTGTTGTTAATTTTGGTACTATTAGCTCTCAGCACAGTAGCAGCTACCACCCAGTACCCCCAGCACTGTGGCCAGTAGCCCTATACATTCTTGGTACTGCTTGCATTCCGTTTGTAAATGACAGTATGGGCAGAAAGGAACCCTGCCAGCCAAATATTGGGAATTTGTACTCCAATCTGTGATTGTTACTTCTGATTAGAGAGCTGTAGAAGAACAGGTGGGCAGCCATTGCATCGCTCCCCGTTGTTCTTGCTCCTTTCCAGGGCTAGTATGACATCCAGAGGACTTAGAAGACTGGGAACTTCTTTATTTTCCTTCTTTCGTTTTTCTCTTTTTCTTCTTTTGGGAGCCAGTCTTTTAAAATTAGGAAATTAAGAATTATAAAGCAGCCATGAATGTCCAGGGAAAGTTGCAGACTCAGAAAAAAAAAAAAAAACTAACAAACAAAAAAACAAGAATACTTTAAGTTTATGCCTCAGGCTGGCCCTTGGCACAAAAACAATCTTCTAAATAAATAAATAAATGTGAAACAAAAATTAACAAAACTTTGGGAAAGAGGACAGTTGGATCCAGAATTATTGCATCATTAGATGCAAGTGTCAACTAAATATCACAAGGCATACAAAGAAATAGGAAAGAATAGCTCATTCAAAAGAATAAATAAATAAGTGGACAGAAACTGTTTCCAAAGCAATCTTGATAATGAATTTACAGACAAGTCTTTAAAACAACTCTCTAAGATGCTAAAAAAACTAAAAGATGTTGATAAAGTAAAGGAAGTAATATATGAACAAAACAAAAGTATCAATAAAGAAGTAGAAAACATAAAAAGAATTCTGGACCTGAAACTTTCAAAAACTGAAATGAAAACTTTACTTGAGGGATTCAAAGGCATATGTGAGCAAGCAGAAGAATCAACAAATGTTAGAATGAGAAAATTAATATTATCAAGTATGTGGAATAAAAGGATAAATTTTGAAGAAAAGTGAACAGATGGCCTGTGGGACACCATTAAACACATTAACATAAGTATCATAGGACTCTTAGAGGAGAAGAGATAGAGAAAGAGGCAAGGAGAATATTTGAGGAAATAATGACAGAAAATTTTCCAAAGTTGACGAAAGAGATTAATATAAATATTAAAGACACTCAATGAACTCTAAGTAGGAAGAACCCAAAGAAAGCCAGTTGAGACACATAATAAAACTTTCAAAAGCCAAAGGAAAAGAAAAAATCTTGACAGAAACAGGACAGAAGCAACTCATCACGTTAAAGGGGTCCTTAGTAACCTCATCAGTAGACTTATCATCAGAAATTTTGAAGTCCAGCAGTCAGTAGGCTAATATAATCAAAATGCTAAAAGAAACAAATATCAGCCAAAAAGTTTACATCTGGCAAAACTGTTCTTCAAAAGTAAAGGAGAAATTAAGAAATTTCCAGATAAACAAAAGCTGAAGGAGTTTTTTACCACTTGATCTCCCCTACAAGAAATGCAGTAAATAGTCCTGCACGTTGAAATAAATGGACACTGGTCTAACTTGAAGCCATATGAAGAATTAAAGATCCCTGCGAAGGTAACTACATGGGTAATTATGAAAGCTACTATTATTGTAGCATTGGTTTGTAACTCCACATTTTGTTTTCTACCTGATTTAAGAGACTCCTATATATTTTTTTTAAGGCTGAAAGGTATCATTATTGTAACTTTGGTTTGCATTTCCAAGTTATATATTATACATCATTTGAGAAACCAATGCTTTTTAAATAATTGTCAGTTTATGTTTGGGGAAACAAAGCATATAAAGATGTAACTTTGTGACATGAAAAGCTGAAGGAGGTAAGAGCCAGACTATAAAAGATCAGAGTTTTTGCTCTGTTACTGAAGTTAAGCTGGTATAAATTCAGACGAGATTGGGAAAGTTCAGGGTGGTAAAGACATAGACAGAAATTCAAATTTGATTGTTATATGTCATAACTTTGTAATGCTAAACATAATATCTATGGTAAACACAAATAAAAGTTATAGGATATACTCATAAAAATTGAAAAATAATTTAAGTATTTCACTACAAAAAATGAAATAAATACAAAAGAAGACAGGAAGAAAAGGAGGGACAAAAATATTACTTATAACATTTAGAAAACCAATAGCAAATTGACGGAAATAATTCTCTACATGTTAGTAATTACTTGAAATGTAAGCAAATTAAACTTTTTAGGTGCAAGACAGAGATTGCCCGAATTAATATAAAAACATGGTCTAACTATGTAGTGCCTACAAGAGACTCATTTTAGAAAGACACAGATAAGTTGAAATAGAAATAATGGAAAAAGGCATTTCATACAAATAGTAGCCAAAACAGAGCAGCAAAGGTAGTACTAATAACATCAGGCAAAATAAATTTTATTTTTAAAAAACTGAAAGGGACAAAGTGGAGGACACGACACCAGGTAAAGTAAGTGAGTCACACAAAAAAAAAACAACTGTATGATTCTACTTACATGAAATGCATAGACACAGAATGTAGAATGGTAGTTGTCAAGAACTGGGAGAATTGGTAATGAGGAGTTATTATTTAATGAACATAGCATTTGAGTTTTGCAAATGTGAAAGTACACTGGAGATGGATGGTAGTGATAGTTGCACAACAATATAAATGTAACTAATACCACTTATATGTACAGTGAAAAAGTTATGGTGATATATTTACGTTATGTATGTTTTACCATATTACAAAATTTAGTCAATATTTTGTAAAGCTTATATTAGGTAGATTTATGATATTTTGGGGAAGATTCATTGAATTCCTCTCAAATTACTTTGAGAACATTATAAGCTTTTATTAATCAATCAGCCATTTGTGAAAACTAAGTCACTATGAGAAATAATATTAAACGTTTTATTAAAATAATACATCTATGAAATTTTACTGCCTGGTTATCACAACTATTCAGAAAACTGTTGAGCATCAGAAATTAAATAAATAATTAAAATTTAAATATAATATGGTTATTAAGAAAGTTCCTTTTCAATACAGTTTGATGAAAAAAATAATCAGAAAAATTGTCTGGTATATGCAGCACATCTAAATACTCCAGACAAAAAAAAATTGAGTTTTTTATTATAGCTAGGCAGAAGAGAAAGAAGGGATATTATTTAGAGAGAAAAAAATTAGAAAACGTGTCTTCAGAGGATTAGTAAAAAAGTATTGAAGTTTGCCTTGGGACATCTGGAAAAGTTAGGGCATAGAATTTTAAAAATTAATTTATTTTAAAAATTGTTAGATTTGAAATAACGTTAGATTTACAGACATCTGTAAATTTTAAACATAAAACATATAAAACATATTTAATACTACTTAATATGTTATTAAACTGTAAGAAAAAAAGCATGACTACCAAAATTGACTATTATATTAAAAGTAAAGTAGAACTAAAAACATAAAACTGAAATTTAAAATTCAATAAGTTAAGGAAAAAGTGGAATTTAACTGAAGCAAAAATTAGTGAAGAGAGAGCTATAATTTTAGATACTTATAGGAAATGGAGCCCAGAGCTGTAAGAGACAAGGAAAAAGTGAAAAAGTCCACATTCCACTAAAGGACTTTCATGAGATAATGGAAAAAATAAAGGAGACATAGTATTTAATAAAATATATTATCAAGTTGATCAAATAAATTCACCATTCATTTAAAAAATTCAACATAAATAAAAATCCACACCAGACCTAGAGTGAAATAGCAAAATTCTAAAGACAAAGTAATTTACTGAGTCACAAAAAATTTTAATTAAATGTGCATGTTAATATTTGAAATTCCTCCCATAAAATAAGAAGAATGATCTATATATCTGTCAAGCTATTAGAGGAAAAAAAATGTAAGCAAAATATTTCAATCCAATGGGTCAAATAAATTCAATCAATGCAAACCGAGAGATAAAATAATTATAGGACCAACAGATAAATAAGATGATAGAAATAAAAACCAATACAAGTGAATTAAAATGTCAAATTAAAAGACAAATATTTTCATAGTACATAAAAAAAAAATTCCAGGTATTGATTTTTACAAAAGAAGTACTCACATTACTACGATTCAGAAACCCTGGAGTAAAGAATTTGGAAAATAAAAAACAATTAAATATGTTAGACAAAGTATGTTTTAAGGCAAATCATGTTAACAAATTAAAATAAATGTTTAAATATATTCACAATTTTATGGGGCATGTCTATCACAGTAAAGAGAAAATAATTTATAAGGATATAATTGTTGGATGCTAAAAACTAGAAACTTCCAAAAGGAAAATATGCAGAGCATTGCATCAAACATTTCCAAATGTGGAACATTTACTAGGCAGGAAGAAAGAAGTATGAAATTAAAAGTTTCAACACCACATAGACCATATTCTCTGACTATAACACAATTGAATTAGAAATTAGTAATTTAAACATTTGAAATATATTGTTAAATAACTCATGAGACAAATAAAAAGAATGATAAAATGAGAAATGCTTAGACATAATTTAAACTTTACAGAACCTAAAAAATATATAAGTATGAGTGAGTTTAAGGAGTATTTAAAGATCCTTGAATTTAATAACATCTTAACTATTAAAAACCGAGCTAAACGTCCAGCCCAAGAAATCAAGTAAATAAATGAATAAGTAATTGATTTTTATAAAATCTACTGTAGAAGGAAAGAAATAAAAATGAGTATAGCAATTAATAAAATTGAAAGCAAAATGATAATAAAGAAGGTTAATAAAGACAAAAATCAGTTTCTGGAACAGACAAAAAAAAAGTAAATTTTGATATAAATCAAATTCTGTTGGATCAAGAAGGTAAAATAAAATAATTGACATTAAAAATATAAATTGGACATAAGTAAAAATTAAGCTAAAATAATGCAATATAACTTTGTAGTTAAAATAAAAACTTAGAAGTAGAACTATTTGAAATTTTGACTGACCTCTATGAATTACCAAACAAAACAAAAACAAAAAAATACACTCACCAAAACTGAATTGAGAGAAAATAATAAACCTACTTCGTGGTATATAAGAAATATAAAAAGGTATTAATATTAGAAATATTCACCCAAAGTAAACTGTAAGATCAAGTGATTTAAGAAGCTAGTTCTAAAAGTCATTCAATAGCTGATTATTCACAGATTTATACAAATTATTTCTAGGAAAAAAATAAACACAAAAAAGATAGAATGCACCTCATGTTGTTATATAAGTTTATAATTTGACAATAAAATTAGAAAAGCATAGCACATGAAATAACTTATTTATATACATATATTTTTGTCCAGTAAAATATTAAATAAGAGTGGTTATATGGAGAAATCAAATCAAGCAAGATAATTTATTGGTTTTATTATTTTTTAATTAAATATTTTTATTTATTTAATTTATTTTTATTACTTATTAATTTTTTTATTATGAAGATGTGTGGTACAATTCAGGGTTAGGTATACAAATGTAATTATACAGGTTCCCTTGTTGATGAGATGGGCCTCTTCCTCCTCTAGCAGTTTCCCTTAACTGCCACTCTCACCTCCCCTCCCCTGACAGTTTCCCACTACTGCCAATCTCTTTTTTATAGTATAATGATAATTGTTCAAGGTTCGCTTATGAGTGAAAACATATAGTACGTTGTTCTTTGAATCTGTGATAGATCACTGAGTATGATCCACTCTAAATCCATTCAAGTTGCCATGAAGTCCATATCTTCGTCCTTCTTTATGGCTGCATAATATTCCATTATGTATATGTACCACATTTTTTATCCAGTCCAGCTACAATGGGCAGCATTGTTGGTCCCATGGTTTTGCCATTGTGAATAGAGCTGTAACAAACATATGTGTGCAGGTATCTTTTTTGTAGAATGATTTGAGTTCCTCCGGGTATATTCCTAACAGGGGAATTTCTGGGTCACATGGAAGGTCAATTTCTAGTTCTTTCAGAAATCGCCACACTGTCTTCCAAAGAGGATGCACTAGTTTGCATTCCCACCAGTAGTGTAGAAGCATTTCTTTTTCTCCACATCCTCATTAACATCTGTTGTTTCTTGTTTTATTAATGATGGCCATTCTTACTGGGGTTAGGTGGTATTTCAATGTGGTTTTGATTTGCATTTCTCTGATAATGAGTGAGGCTGAGCACTTTTTCATGTGCTTGTTGGCTGAGCGTATGTCTTCTTTTGAGAAGTGTCTATTCATGTCTTTTGCCCTTTTTTTTTTTTTTTTTTTTGAGTTGGAGTCTCACTCTGTCGCCCAGACTGGAGTGCAATGGCCGCTCCCGGCCACCGCAGCCTCCACCGCTGTGCTCCGGCGATCCTTCCGCCTCAGCCTTCCGAGTAGCCAGAATTACAGGCATGCGCTACCACGCCCGGCTGATTTTTTTATTTATGTAGAGATGAGGTGTCTCTGCCCAGGCGGGTCTCGAACCGCGGGCTCAGGCAATCCACTCACCTCAGCCTCCCAAAGGCACGGGATTACAGGCTGAGCCACCGAGCCCAGGGTTTTGCCCATTTTTTAATGTTTTTTTTCTCCCTTTCAGGGTATTTGAGTTCCTTGTAGATCCTAGAGGTTAGGCATTTGTCAGAAATACAGTTGGCAAGTATTTTTTTCCCATTCTGTGAACTCTCTCCCTGCTATCTTGATGTTTCTTTGACTTTGCAGAAGCTCATCAGTTTGAAGAGGTCCCATTTGTCTCTTATGGTATGGGCACCTAGGGTTCTGATCAGGAATTGGTTGCCAGTCCCAATTTCCATAAGGGTGTCTACTGCATTTTCTAAGATTCTTATGTTTAAGGTTTTACATTTAGGTCTTTGATTCATTTACAGTTACTTTTGTGTATGGTGATAGGTAAGGGTCCTGTTTCAATCTTGTGCCTGTGATAAGCCTGTTTTCCCAGCACCATTTACTGAACAGGTTCTCCTCTCCTTAATGGTTATTGTTGGAGACTTTGTCAAAGATTAGTTGGTTGAGGAATTGAGGCTTTGCTTATGGAATCTCTATCCTGTTCCATTGGTCATATGCTTTTTCTTGTACCAATACCAGGCTGTTTTGATTACTTTGCCTTATAGTAAACTTTGAAGTCTGGAGGTGTGATACCTCCTCTTTGTTTCTTTTGCTAAGGATTGTTTGGGTTATTTGTGGTTGTTTATGTTTCCATATGAATTTCTGTATTGTCATTTCCAGGTCTGAGAAGAATGATGTTGGTGAATTAATGGGTTTTGTGTTGAATCTGTAGATAGTCTTTGGTAGAATGAACATTTTAACAATGTTGGTTCTTCCCATCCATGAGCATGGAATATTTTTCCATTTGTTTATGTCTTATTGGATTTCTTTGAGCAATGTTTTGTAGTTCTAATTGTAAAGGTCTTTCACTCCTCTCATTAGGAAGATACTGAAGTATTTTTTTTTTTCTTTTTTTTCTTTTTGGTGGCTATTGTGAATGGGATCGTGCTTTCAATTTGGGTCTCTGCCTGCTTGCTGTTGGGGTATAGGAATGCAACTGTCTATTGCACATTTATTTTGTACCCTGAGATTTTGACAAAGTCCTTTATCAGTGAAGGAAGGTTTTTGACAGATTCCCTTGGATTTTCAAGGAATAGGACCATATAATCAGCAAAGAGGGATAACTTGACTTCTATTTTACTATTTGGATACCCCTGATTTTCTTGTCTTGTCTAATTTCCCTAGCTAGGACATCCAATACAATGTTGAACAAGAGGGATGAGAGTGGACAGCCTTGTCTTGTTTCAGTTTTCATGGGAAATGTTTCCAGTTTCTGTCCATTTAGAAATATGTTATTTGTGGGGTTATCATAAATGGCACATACTATTTTCAGGTAAGTTCCTTCTATACCTAGGTGTTTGAGGGTTTTTATCAAGAAGTTATGCTGGATTTTATCAAAAGATTTTTCTGCATCTAATGATATAATCATATGATTTTTGTTTTACATCTGATGATGTATTTAATTACATTTATGGTCTTGTGAATGTTGAATCAGTCCTGTATCCTGGGAATGAAGCCTACTTGGTCATGGTGGATGATTTTAAGGTATGTTTTGGAAACTGATTTTCCTGAATCTTGCTGAGGATTTTTGCATCTATGTTCATAAGGAATATTGGTTATCAGTGTGATGTTGGCTTTGTAAGATGATTTGGAGAGATTTCATCTTTCTCAATTGCCTGGATTACTTTAATACATTTTATAGAATTCTGCTTGAAAGCCATCTGGTTCAGGGCTTTTTTTTTTTTTTTTTTTTTTTTTTGTAGGTAGTTTTCATATGACAGAGTCGATTTCTTGGGTGTTATTTGTCTATTTTGTGTCTCATTGTTTGCTTGTTTCAACATAGGGAGATTGTGTGATGTCAGAAAGTCCTCCATTTCATTTAAATTATCAAGCTTGTTTCCATATAGGTGTACACAGTAATCCCTGATTAACTTTGGTATTTCTTTGGGGTCAGTTGTGATTTGATCTTTTGTGTTTCTGATTGTGTTTATTTGGACTTTCGCCCCCCCCCCTCTGGTCATTCTGGCTAGGGATCCATCAATCTTGTTAATTCTTTCAAAGAACCAGGTTTTTGTTTTGTTGATGTTTTCTATGATATTTTTGTCTTTTATGTCCCATATTTGGGCTTTTTTTTTTTTTTTTTTTTTTTGGTGATTTGGATTATTCTGCTAAAGTTGGGATTTTGGTGGTCTTCTCTTTCCGGCTTCTTTAGGTGATTTGTTTGGCTCTCCATTTGTGGTCCTTCCATTTTCTTGATGTGTGCTTGCAGAGATATAAATTCCCCTCTTAGAACAGTTTTCATGACATCCCAGAAGTTTTGGTAAAATGTTTCTTCATTTTCATTGTTTCCAGGAATCTTTTAATTTCTGCTTTGATTTCAGTGTTGACCCAGCATTTGCTCAGCATCATACTGTTTAGGGTCCATGTCTTTGTGGGCTTTGGGGAAATTTTGTAGGTGTTGATACTTATTTTCATTCCATTGTGGTCTGAGAATGTGCATGGCAAGATTTTAATCTTATAGAATTTTTTTATGCTTGATTTATGGCAAAGGATGTGACCGATCTTGGAGTAGATTCCATGTGACAATAAGTAGAATTTATATTCTGTGGTTGTTGGGTGGAATAATCTGTAGGAATCTATTAAGTCCATTTGGTTGAGTATCAAGTTTAGGTTCTGGATCTCCTTGATGATTTCTTGCCTCAATGATCTAGCTTGGACTGTTAGTGGGATATTCAAGCCCCCCGTTATAATAGTGTTACAGTCAATATCTTTTTTTAGTTTATTTAGTAGTCACTTTATAAATGTTGGTACTCCTGCATTGAGTGCATATATGTTTAGGATGGATATTTCTTGTGGAAGGATTCAACTTTTTATCATGATTTGGTGTCCTTTTGCATCTTTTAAAATTTTTGACAGCTCAAAGATTGTTTTGTCTGATATTAAGATCATGACTCCTGCCTTAGTTTTGATCCATTTGCCTGGAAACTTGTTTTCCATCCTTTAACTTTGAGTCTGTGTGTGTCCCTTGTAGGAGATGAGTCTCCTGGATGCAGCAAATAATTGGGTCATGGTTTCTTATCCAGTTTGTCATTCTGTGTCTTTTCAGTGGTGCATTTAGTCCATTCACATTCAAGTTGATTATTTAAATGTGATTGTTTATCCTTGCCATGAGGTTCTTATAAAGTTTCTTCTTTGTTTGTTTGTTTTCTATTGGCTTTGGGGTTGATATATGTATGTGTTTTCAAGTTTCTTGTTGCGCTGTATTCCTTGTTGATTCTGTGCTCTGCTGTTGTTCCCTTGGGAAGCATGTGGTCATTCTTTTTCTTTCTTTCTTCTGTGTTTAATAACTTTTTTGAGGGTCTCCTGTAGAGCTGGTCTGGAAACAGCATAATATCTTTGGGATTGGATGTCTGAGAAGGAATTTAATTCTCTATCATGGATGAAGCTGGGCTTAACTTGGTAAGAAATTCTTGGTTGAAATAGATAATCTTTGAGGAATTTGAATATAGGATTCCAGTCCTTTCTTGCTTGCAGTGTTTCTACCGATAGGTCTGCTTCTATTCTAATTGGTTTTCCCTGGAAGGTATTCTGACCTTTCTCTCTTGCTGCCTTTAGGATTTTTTCTTTTTTGCCTTCTTTGTGTAGGTGAATTACTATGTGTCTAGTGGCTAGTCTTGTCATTTGATGTCTTGTGGGGGGTGGTTCTCTGTATCTCTTGTGATTGGCTAGTGAGATGGGTAAAGTTTTCTTGAATTATTTCCTGGAATACTTGCTCCAAGTTCTTCTCCATTTCCTTTCTTCTTCTAGGATACCAGTCAGGTGTAGGTTTGGCCTCTTGAAATAATCACACATCACTTGTAAGCTTTATTCTTTCTTTCTGAGTCTTCTTTCTATGTTTTTTACAGATTGGATTAATTCTATGTTCTGGTCTTCAACTTCTGAAATTCTTTCTTTAGCTAGATAAAGCCTCCTTTCCATGCTTGTCATCTTATTTATATCTTGGATGAAATCTTCTATTGCCAAAATCTCTGTTACAAGTTATTTCAGTGTTGCATCTTGTCTTTCTTGAGTCTTATTCACTCTTTCCATCCATTCCCTAATCTCTTTCATACCCTGGAACTAGTCATTGGTGACTTTCATTGCTTGGGCACCAAGGTCTGATTTTTCAGGAGTTTTTTCTTTATTACACTTGAAATTGCCTGTGGTCTTCCTCTGGTTTTTCCTAATTTGTGACATAGCTCTTGTTTTTCTCTTTAGTTCTATTATTCAATGTCAGTGAGAGTGGGTTTCCTTTCTGATGTTTGCTCAGTCCTTTTTTCTTTCCTGATCTGGGCTCTGGATTTGTTCTATTTTGTAATAGGATGGTGGATGGGAAATTTGCTGTCTCTTGTAGTTTTTGAAAGTTGAATCAAGTAGGGGATGTGGTGATAGTATTCAAAAACTATTTGCAAATTATAATGTTCACTGGTTGTGGTATGTGTTCCCTGAGACTCACTCCTCACCACCACTCTATATGATGATGCAAAGCCGAAACCAATGCAAAAAGCAATTGAACACACACACACACACACACACACAGACATACACATACTCCCCCAAACAAACTGGAATAATAACAAAGTGAAACAAAATTGACAACATCAGAAAACCAAGAAAACTGAACACACACACACACATGCCTAGCAAAAAGTAAATGGAGAAGAAAAATAGAAAGATCAGAAAAAAAAAGAAAAAGAAATTCAGATTGAACACTCACATATATATAGAACCACCTTAAAGTATAAAAAAAAATTTTAAGTGGAACAAAGAAGCAAAAATCAACAATGAAACAATGAAATTGAAAGATGAACACTCAATTATTTACATACACTCACAAACAGAAAACAACAAATAAAAGAAGAAAGAAACAGAAAAAGAAAAGAAGAAAATTGGGGGGATACAGTCAAATCCTCACATACACTTTCATGCACAAAGGCAAAATATTTTAAAAAATAGATGAACTAAACAAACAGGCAAAAAAAATTTTTTAAATTGAAAAAACCTTTTTTTTAAAAAAAAACCTGCCATCCTGTGGCCGACTCTGTAATTGTTCCTCTTATCTGGTCTCTCATGCAGTACTTCCACCTCTTTCACTCTCTCCTTCCCAGTGTCCAGAGCAGGAAAGGAGGAAGGACAGTGGAGGTGGGTGGGGCTGCAGTCCTTCCCTCCCACTCTCATATAGTCAGGGAGATCTCCTCCAGTGGGGAGGTACAGGATTGTCTCTTCCCCAGGTGTATCCTCATGGGGAGTGTCCCAGCCAGGCCTATCCTGAAATGGAGTTCTCCTGGTATGACTGATGTCCAGGCTCCACCTGGGCTTGTCCCTCAGTCATGGTCCAACTGTGTGGGTCTGATTGTTCAGAGGATTTCTGGGGAGGAGCAGATTGGGGTCAGCCCTGGGCTCACCACTGATCTCTTTGGAGTCCTTCCTCATCCTTTTCTGGCCACAATCTTTGTCCCACAGCTGGATCAGGGTAGGGGGTTGGGCGCCTGAAACTCAGCACTAGTCAGGGCCCTCTGATGTTTGTGCCTTTAGGATATTCCCTCTGGGTCACCAGTCACAGAGATAGGGTCTGTTGTTATGTTGTGAGCAAGTTGGAGCACTTTCCTGCCTTGCCTTCAAGATTGTGGCAGGGTTCCTCTCTTGTCCTCTTCCATGGGACTCTGCCTTCAGACTCCCTCCACAGGCCCTGCTGCCAGTGCCCGACCAGGTCCTGAAGTGGTGAGACAAAGCCTGGAACTGGCAGTCTTTCCTGCTGCAGTGGTGAAGCAGAGACTGGGGTGGTAGTTCCTCCCTCCACTTCTTCACAGGAAAACTTTTGTCCATTTTTAAAAAAATGGCTGTCAGCTTCAGTGATCTGGGGAGAGCTAGGAATGAAGCAGAGAAGCTGCAGCACTAGCTGTTGCACCAGGGCCCTGGCTACTTGCTCAAGAGTCCCCACTCAGTCAGTCTTTCCCAGCATTTTATTTCCAGGAAGGTTTTTGTTGATGTTTTAAAAAATGCCACTCAGCTTCACTAGGTTCCAAGTCCAGCAGCTGTGGCACCTGCCCCAGGAGAGCCCTGGCTGCTAATTCCCTAGCCCTCATTCAGACAGCCACTCACATGCCCACTTACTCACCAATGTGTACACAAATTTTCTATACACTCACTCACACACACTGGGACTGGGCTGCCATCTTCCCCGGGAAAAAATTGGGTTTGTTCTAATGATGCTACTTTCTTTTTTGGTATTTCTATATCTATTTGAATTTTTTTTTTTTTTTAATTTTGAAGATGTGTGGTAAAGTTCAGGGTTGAGTGCATAAGTGGTCATCATACAGGTAATGTGTGAGCCTCCCTTTGGTCCCTACTTCAACTGTTTGAATGATGGATTCATGAAATGTACTACTTTCACAGAGTAAAGAGGAAAAATAGGGATCTCAAAATATGTAGCCCAATTTTTAAGAATTATACAAGATAAAATCTGATAGTATGATAGGAATAAAAAGAAGTTTCCTTACATTAAAAAATACCTACAGAGCCAGGCTCAGTGGCTCAGCCTGTAACCCCACGCCTTTGGGAGGCTGAGGTGAGTGGATTACCTGAGCCCACAGGTTCGAGACCCGCCTGGGCAGCGAGACCTCATCTCTACAATAAATCAAACGTGCGCCTGTAATTCCGGCTACTTGGAAGGCTGAGGCGGAAGGATCACTGGAGCCCAACAGGTCAAGGCTGTGGTGGCTGGAAGCAGCCACTGCACTCCAGTCTGGGTGACAGAGTGAGACTCCAACTCAAAAAAAAAAAAAAATAAACCTACAGAAAACATCATGTTCAATAGTGGAAACTTATGGGTGGGTAGTTTTAAATTAAAAAACAATATATAGATGATATAAACATCTAAGAACAACCAAAATAATTATGAATAAATATAGCCAAGTAAACAAATTTGCCCTACTATATACCACTATATAAGTCTCCAGGGACTGTTCTTTTCTCTGCTCAGTGTATTTTCTTCTACTACTTTAATTTATAACTGCAAAAAATCTGATAAAACACAGCTATGGTCATGTGGATCCACAAGTGTTTTATGTACATAGACAGGGAATCAGTGGAAGAGATAAGTCTTCCTATTTGAGTAGATCACAGTATTCATTTGAATAATTTTTCATCATTCCATTAATGATGAATTCTTGTAGTATTAAGAGAAAAACAACATGTTTTGAAAGAAAAGAAGTTTGCAATATTAAGACAATTGAAATCTCATTTTCCAAAATCTAACAGGTTTATGCCTTTTGTACACAAAAATTATATTTGAATAACTACTTACCCTGGCAGGACCCTATTTGAGGTGTAGGTGTCTGTGACATTCAAATGTAGAACATTATAATCCAGCTATATCTGTGCTCATCGCTGGATCCTACTGTCTTTCTAGAACTCAGGGAAGAGCAAAAGGAAGTCTTTAATATTTAACTGATGATCCTTTGGGCTTTGTTTATTCTCCAATCCTCATTCACTCTTTGGGGGACATACCATAAATATAAGAAATAGTCACATTGGTCTACACCATTAACATCTAATTGTACCTAGCCAAAATTAATAAAAAGCACAGGACAGATTTTACTCACCATTAAATAATACTGGAAAAAATAAACAGCAAATATCATTATTAGAAGTAATTCATTTCACTTTTATGGTGCATTTGACAGCTGGGGTGGATTTTGAGCTCAAGTTTTATGCCTGACTGGAATCTTCCTTATTTAAAATTGTTATTAAGTATAATCCAAATAAACTGAGTAGAGACCTTTCTCATTTCCTTTCTCAGAGTTGACCTACAGTAAACTTTTTGAATTGACACCTTCTGGTTCCCTAAGAAGCAACTCTTTTATATTTTCAGTAAAGTACAACATTTAAAAAAAAAAAGAACAGATAAAAGATATACCTGAGAAAAAAATATTTACAACTTCTCTGTCTTTTCTTTTCTTCCAAATCAATAATGGGAGATTTCTATTTGGAATGAGATATTTGCAAGTGGGGTAGGGCAATTTCTTTTTCCTGATAGTCATATAATTCTGCTGTTGCAAATGTCAGTTAATGTAAGAAAGGGCGAATATTGTTCACTAGCAGATATATGTATATATATGAGTGTTACTAATTGCTAGATTTTGCCAACAAAAGATTTTTGAAAGTAAATACAAGGGAAACCTTTCTTCATCCTAGTAATAAGAAGGAAATTGGTAGTAATATCATTAGAGAAGATGGATGCCATCTCATTCTCAGACTGTCTTTTTGCATAATTCTAAGAACTTTGAAGGCAGAGATGGTGGCCCTTCATTTGGAAAGCTTCCTCCAAGGGATGGAAGCAAATGTCTATGAAAATGGGTTTCTTCCCAGTTATTAATACTAAAAATATATTTTTATTGGCTTATATCCTGAGAAACACGGTTGATAAGTTAGCAAGATCAGCAGATCCTAACCAAGAAATTCACTTTACTCTTTTCAAATTCATAAACCAAAGTATATGTTTCTTAACTAATTTCCTTTATCTGAATTTACCTTACCCTCCTTTACTTCCTTGCATTGTGTCATGGAGCAATTAGATGTACTTTTATTATTGAATCTTAGAGAGTTTATATACTATAATTCCTTCTTTCAAAGAATATTAGAGTAAGAAAGGCCATCCAGATTAGCTTATCGATCCAAAAACACAATTTCAATAATTCAGTAACTTGCCCAAAATCAAATTCTCAAATCTGAACCCTAAAATGGAATTGTATAATTCCTGGTTCTTTTCATTTTATCTTTTGACAGATTTTATTTCACCCCCAAAACTTATAAACATATAAATGGAAACAGCTAAAAGTATGGACTCCTCAATTGTCTTTAATGATTGATGGTGTCCTATTACCTGACACATAATAGGATTCCATGAATACATTCATTTATTCAGCAAATATTTGTGAAACATCTACTATGATTTAGAAACTGAGTAAATGCTCATAGTGCAAAACTTTATTTCCCTCTATACTAGCTCTAAAAGTTCTCATCCAGTTCCATAGTTTTAAGTACCATTTATATGTCAACTGTTCCCAAATGTCTACCTCCAGCTCTGACTTCTACACTGACTCCAGATTCATAAATCCAGCTGTCTACTTAGCATATCCATATGGTTATCTAATAAAGATGTCAACTTTTATGTCTGATTTCACTAGCTCCAAAACTTGCTCTCCCAGTTGTCCCCATCTAGTAAGTTCATCCAGTTGTTTAAGCAAAAATCTTTAGGATACTTTTGAGTCCTGTGTGAACCACAACTTTTACTTATAATTTATCAGCAAGTTCTGAAAGCTTTATATTTCGTGAAAAATTTCATGTCATCTGCAGTCAGGTTGACTCAATTGAAATGCTGACTCTGCTATTTGTTAGCTATATGGCTTTGGTTGGGTAAGTAACCTCTCTGTAATTATCTTTTCTATTTAAAATGGGATTAGTAGCAATAATGTCTATATGTCATATAATTTTTATAAGAATAAAATGAAATGATGTATGAATATATGTAAATTTTTTAGTAAATACTCTGACTTTTGATTTTTTTAACAAAGGCAGTTGTTTTTTCTTCTTTTTTTCTTTAAAGAGTCAAAATTAGCAGGAATTGATTAGAGAATGGATACAAGAATGAGGATAAAGGAGAATCCCAGAAATACCTTTGCCTTGGATATGTCTTTGCCTTGGAAAAGTTGGTGATTGCATTATGAGACAAATATATTTGAGGATAATGATGCTGAGTTTAATATGGTAAATTCTGAGTTGCCAATGATATACGTAAGCAGAGAAGTCCAGTGAACAGCTACATGTATATTTAGGACCACTATGCTGCACCATGTTAGGAAAGACCATTTATACTGCAATCTATGTTAGGGATGCTCTGGTGACAGAGAATTGTAATGTTGTACTTGTTAAGAGTAAGCTGATAATTGGGGGGTTGAGAATACATTTGGTCACTGAGAGGACATGTACAAGATCCAGTAATTAAGTTTGTGAACTTATCCTAGGAAAAATGCTACCTACATTGCTGAATCTCACTATGGTCACCTTTGAAGTACTCTACTCTAGAAGCTGTGCGCTGATGCCAGCTCGTAGTCCATCCATCAAAACAATTTTGGAACTCTTTTTCTGGAATGGTCATCAGAGCCTTTGTTATATTACCCTTGATGTCTTGAATGTCACCAAATGCCTTCCTTTAAATACCTCCTTTATCTTTGGGTAAAGAAAAGAGACATTGGGGACCAAATCAGATGAGTAAGAAGGGTGTTCCAATACAGTTATTTATACAGTGCTGCCAATGTAGGGACACAGTGGTGAGTTCATGAACATAATTGTCACAGTTCAACAAATAATGACGATGGTTAATGAACCTAATTGTTGCAGCTCATATGCTATAAGAGAGTTTAAAATAAAATCCAGAGGAATTTTTCCATGCAAAAGACAAGCTAAGAAACATTAATCCATTAGAAAGAGTGAATAATAAAGTGATAATTGAAATAAGTTTCGAGGTATAGAACAATCAGTGCAATTCATGCTCCAATCAAACAACTGGGGTGGCCATACTGATACTAAGTGTCAGCCCTAGATAAATGAGAATCCACATGTTAGCAGTCTAATGGGTATGTACAACTTAGTGATTAAGATAAAACAATTTGATTTGGAGGGTCAAATAACTTTTTCTTTAATTCTCAGTCTACTGTATATCCTTTAGACAATGGAGACGACGACAAGGATGATGATGATGGTGATGATTAGAGTTAGTATGTAAACAGCCAGGCATGTGAGTAGTTGTCTTAAGAAATCCATGTGCAGAGATGATTTCTCATTTACAGGAAAAAAAGGCCTTTCCAAAATAAAATAAATAAATATAGCTAAAATGTTGGAAAACCTATACTTGATCCATACAGGCTGATACCAGAGCTCCCTTTGTTAACTAGTGCTAATATTGACTTTGCCTTAACCACCAGGGTTTCCAGTGTTCTTCACTGAGAAAAATGATTATAAACATTTACCTCAATTCGCTGTTGTGATAATTTAGTTTAATTTAATGAGGTGATATATGTGGAGTCCTAGTAGAGTAGTGAAAACTTAGATGACATTCAGACGCTAGACTCCTTTCTTCTGTTTCTAAATTTAGTTACCTTTCACAGGATGAACTAGCAAAATAGACAAGTTTTCCTCTACTTGAGAATTGTGAGAAGACATTTTAATATATACAAAAATTCATGTGATATATAAGAAGGGTAGTTGTTTTATAAATAAATATCATTTGTTAAAATATTACTAAAATAAAACCTTAAACGTAGTCCATATGATAACATTTATTGTGAGCTTATTATCATCACACATTTGAGTTTTGCTGCAGAGAAGCTTTGTGTTTCCTTTTGGTTTGGTAGCCAGGCAATTTAAGGGCCATATTGACTTGTTTGCTTTCAGAAATAAAGCTGTTTACAGAGTTGAAAAGGAAACATGTGCTTAGTTTAAAAATTGTTGAACTAGAACTAACTAGAGATCATGAAGTTGAACATAAAACAAAGTTAAAATGCATCTTCCTTGTTAAAAAGTATATTTAGTAATATATATATATATATTTTTTAGTTTGAAGGAGAAAGTGAACCTCTCATTACCTGTTTACTTACTCTTCAAAATAGAACCTCTAGCCTTAAGAAAAATGGTGACAGATTAGATTGTCAATCTGCTAAACTATAGATTGCCTCCCCTGATTAAATCTTTTTCATAAAAGATGGCATGCCCAGGAAGAGCACTTTGAGATTCTTGTCTCACTTGAACAATGAAGAAGATTCTCCACAAGATCTGGAAGACTGCTTTAGAAAGCTCTTCATGTAGAACTCCTAGCACAAAGCCTGGACCACTATGAATGCTTAATAATTATAATGAATTTAATTTCCAATAACCCCTACCTAAGGTATTATTTTTCTTAGCCTATCCAGATGCACCCATATCTTTAGATGAAATTGAAGTGAAAATTTTATTATATACCCTGGTGGATATTTCTATATCTGTAAATGATTTTCCAACTAATAGTAAGATTCTTGAATGACCTGGAAATGACTGTCGTTTCCACTAAACTGTGGGCACAAATAGCACTGAATGATAGTTAATGCCAATGAGTACATATTAGTTCACTGATATGATTTAACAGCCTTTAAAGTGTCCTCTGCTCACTTTACAACCACCTTTGAACTTCTGAGATATGTTACTCAGTTCTTGCAATGGAAAAAAAAGTGGAATGTGGGAAAGATAAATGCACATGTATCAGCAGAGTGAGAAATGGTCATGAGAAGGATAAAAATAACACTTATCACCAATGGAACATAAAAATGTCATTCCCTGAGCAGCAACTTAGCTGCTAGAATTGCTCTGGGAGGCAGACGTAACTGCAATTTCCTCTGACCTCCAGGGTGGTCCAAATTTCCCTGGTCGAAATAATCTATTGCAAAGGACTGATTATAAAATAAAAAAGAAATCACTTTTATGGAAGTTAATATTCTTCTTCAGTGGGATAACTTGATCAATTATAAATGTAGATGCATATCAGGAACTATATGAAAGCAACACATGGGTTTCAATGTTAATTACATTTATTCTTGTTCACATCTAATTTGTTTTTTCTTATTTAGAAAGATATAAATACACAGATATTTAGTATTTAGAAAAGTATAATAATCTCTACTAATGAAAAGTACACTTTATATTTTAGTTTCAATCAAATCTCTTACTATAAGTTTCAGTTACTTTTTTCACTCTCTCTGCAATCCCAGGTGAAAACCAGTTCATACGCTTGAGAAAATATTTACAATATTTCTTTAATATTTATTTTAGACTATTTAATATAACAGTGTCTTGCATTCCACTATATGTTAACTGATCACTGGTTCAGATGTTTGTGAAGTTTTGTCTCCTTCTTGCCAAGCAACTAAGCATTTTCCATTGGCTTTGAAGTTTCACTTGGATCCGAGTTTAGGAAGATTAAAAAGATTGCACAATGAGGAAGTCTGCTTACGCAGAAGAAGAAATGTATTCCATTCACATTCATTGTAAGCTGTTTCACTTTATGGGAGACAGGGTTGAACCCGTGGCCAAACATAATCATAATTCCAACTTTTTTTTGCTCTGTGAATGTTGAAGATTTAGGTACCAAAAGTCTACAACATGTTAAATGGAGGAACTCAGGCGGCTGTTAGTGATGTTCTTCATTATTCTCTGTATGACATATTTTTTTAGCAAATTACTGATGGCCTCAGACATGGCATGTTAAAGTGACATAGTTTTAATCATAAAAAGGTGTTTATTATAAATATTGCACTTATTTTAATAAATAGTTAAAGTTTTCTATAGTATTGTGTCAAATCTTTTTTCAAACAGATTGGGGAAGACAGAAACTACTATTACAATAGACATTATGAAGGTAAATTTTGGTCTTTGTTTATTTGTTTGTTTTTGTGTTGGTGTCTCACTTTGTCGCCCAGACTGGAGTGCAATGGCATACTTCCGGCCACTGCAGCCTCGACCTGCTGGGCTCCTGCACTTCTTCCTCCTCAGCCTTTCAAGTAGCCGGAACTACTTGCTACCACGCTCGGCTAATTTTTGATTTATTGTAGAGATGAGGTCCTGCCAAGTTGTCCAGGCAGGTCTCAAACCCATGGGTTCAGGCAATCCACTCACCTCGGCCTCCCAAAGCGCTGGGATTACAGGCTGAGCCACCAAGCTAGGTCAAATTTTGTTTTTTGATGAAAGTTGAAAAGTGATTATTTTTGGAAGAAAAACCAACTGCACTTTTATTGGCTTGCATATTTTTAGTTGGCTCCCTCTAGCCCATTTTTACTCAGCTCATCTTTTAATGCAATTTAAAGTAACAAGAATTTAATTATGACTAAAGCAAAGTTGTAATGACAAAATTCTACTGCATTGGAAATAAATGTCCTATCAGACAACGTTTCAAATTCTCATCTACCATAGATCAGTTTCAAAGTGAACTTGTTTTAGAGTACTTTGAATTGAGGTAGAACAATGATGGCTGCATTAGACTCAACCTTCTTTTGAAGAGGCTTACCAGTCAGGTTGAATTTAAATGGACTTTCTAGAAAATAGCTGCCTTTAATTTTATTAGCTACCCAACATAGACACAAAGGAATTCCCTTTGGATCTTTTATTTGGCAGGACAAAACTTTTTAAAAGAGTATTTTAGCAAAATAAATATATACTCCATATTTATCACAAAATATAAAGAGACTATCTTTTTACAGGATGTGAAAATATCAAGAAAATAGTTTTTTTTGTCATTCTCTATTTTGTTTTGTCTTTACTAGCAAGGTATCTCAATTTAAATCATTTATTTTCCTTGAGAAAATCCAAAATTCTATGTACAAAATGAATAAAAAATGTATAAAAGCAAGAGACTTTTTTTTTACTCAGCTCAACAGAGCAAAATACCACATGATAGGTCATCAAGCGTTTTCATGTCCAGCCCAATCATAGAGTCAGAGGAGACACTGTAGTCTATTCAGATCTATCTATGATAAAAATTCTTTTTCTATCTTTTGAATAATGTGAGTAGGGAGTTTAGTTTGAGTGAACCCTCCTGAATATTTGTTACTAGCTAGAACATTTAACAGAAAGAGATCTGCATTTGTCCTCCTGTGGTACCAGCAAATGATGTGAATGTTGAGTTTATGGTTACTTCTTCTAGGTATGCCATCTGTTTAAACTGAATATTTCTACCATGTTTCCAAAGTCTGTTGTAGATTATTCACTGAAGAATAGCAAAATTAAGACACATCTTACTTGTTCTCTAGCTGCAGCTGTATTTTACAGAAGTATCTCTCATATTATGCCCTAGCTCTCTAATTGAACCTGTCAGTATCTCTTGCAGTGGTATCATATTAAATTATTTACCCTGGATGATTACATAAAATAGATGTGCTACTCTTATTTCCCAGTAAATAGACAAACAAATTGGAGAGAAGAATACTCTTAATTGGATGTATTTATCTTTTTTAGACATATTCTGTGCCATATCTTTGATAATGATTCACAAAGAGAGTTTTACACTGAGAATATTTTTCCTGAAATAAACAATTAAGGAACTCAAAACTTCAAAATGCTGCTTTCTTTCTCACTCATTAAAAAAGAAAAAAAAAACTATCTGGTTCCTGCATTTTTTTTTTTGGTCAGAAATATAAATACTTCTTAAACAAACAAATACCTGCATTGCCCAAACAAAAAATTTATTTGATATTTAATTTGAATTGTATCACATGGTTGTAGAGTTAAGACAAAGGGCAAGGAAAATGATAATGTACTCTTTGCTCCATTTATCCACTCTTTCAAAAATAATGAAGTTTTCATCTGCATCTAGTAGAGAATTTGCTTTAAAATTGTATAATATACAATGACTAATTCTTAAGGTAATTGGAGACAAATTAAAAGCAATGCAATATTATTTAAGTGGTGTTTCCTCAAGAAGTACTCCAGAAAACTGAATAACAATGTTGTATAAAGTATAAATTTAGAACACACGCTTTCATCATCACCTTCTGTCCTGAATTTATATTTTTATCCAAGAAAAGATGTATCAGAAAATGAGATTAAACAACAAAGTTGTCCTTTTGTACACCAATACTATAAGAATAATTGTCAAAAGGCTGCTTCCTCACTAAAATATCATATTATAGAAAATTAATTTTTTGTCCTATCCTGATGGAAAAGCTAAAACCATGCCTCACAGGAGGTGAAGTGGGAGCAGAAATGTCACATGGTGACAGAAGGAGTAAGAGATAGAAAGTAGTGCCAGGCTCTCTTAAACAACCAGCTCTTACATGAACTATAGAGGGAGAACTCGCTCATTATCATGAGAATAGCACCAAGCCATCCATGAGCGATTTGCCCCCACGATCGAAACACCTACCTCCTTCAACACTAGGCTATACATTTCAACATGAGATTGAAGGAATAAACATCAAATGATATCATCTAAATAACACAAATGCACATTTCTATGATTTAAGGTGTAGAGATAGTATGAGAATGTGCCTCTATCTGTTTTCTCCAATGACCTATTTCCTTTGTTCTGAGCTATTATCAGAAATAAACCAGCTGTAGCCTCTGATCACAGGACCTTGAAAAAAAAAAGTCTTCACAGAGTTATCATTCAATAACATTTTCTATGTAGTTAATATAAAAATGCTTCAGTGGAAGAGATATTTTGGTTCACCTATATTATCCACGGTCACTCATTTTTTTCAAAGGCAAATGTAAGAAAATATAGGTTGAATTATTTTTAGTGAATAAACATATATGAACATGAATATTTTGTACTTGCCATCATCAAAATACAATCCAAAAGAAAGTGTGTCTTTTATCACCCACTTTGAGAGTAAAATGTGTTTCCTGATTTTTGTGCCAAAAGTCAGTAACCACAGTTATTGAAATTCTTTTTTATTCACTTCTTTTATATGGTCTGGTTTTGCTTTAAATAATATATATCATGGCATTTATATGTGTAAGTTCGTTCCTCAATTTTTTTTGAAAGAAGAGCTTGCAAGCATATGTAATTGCATATTTGATGATTACATCGAAGTCATTTTAGTGGTTCCTTTGAGCAACAGAGCAATGTATGTATGACATGGAACTCAGTTCAGTTGAACAAACACTTATATGATACCTCCTCTGCATCTTTCACTGTGCTAAGGATCACACAATCCAGGGACCCTTCTTGGAAAAAGCAATGAAGGAGACACACACACAGCCTTTAAGAACTTTGCTAGAAATATAAAGGAATGGTATCACCTAAAGCAGAAACCTGAATAAAGGAATAGAGGACAAGTGTGTTGAGTCTTGAAGAAAGAATCATGTATAAGCCAAATGAAGAATAGGAGTGGTTTAGTCTTGTTGGCAGAAGTATCACAGCTGAGTAAGATACAACTCATAGTTCATAATATATGAAATCAAAGCAATTTAGTATTGATATACTATAAGTAGTAACAAAGGAAACAGTAGACTGTGTGTATAGAGTGTTGGGTAATTTTTTTTACCATTCACATAATGTGAAATATTGATTACAATACTTTAAAGAGAAGAAAATGAATTTTTAAGATGACTGATGCAGGCAGAAACCAAATAAAAACAAAAGGATCTGTAAAAAAGAAACAATTTATTGAGACATAATTGAATATAATAAATGGTACGTGTTTATATTTTACTACTTGATAAGTTTTGACATGGATCCCCTGAAACCATCATCCTATTCAAGATAATGAGTACACACATAACCTGAAAGTTTCCATGTGCCCATATGTAATCCCTTCCTTCCAACTCTTCCTGTCAAACCACTCCCTTATCCCTAAAGCAACCACTAATCTGCTTTCTGTCACTATAAATTCATTTGCATTTTTAGTGTTTTGACATAAATGGAACCATACATTAGATACTCTTTCTATGTATGGATTATTTTTCTCAGTGTTATTACAACATGGTTGTACCAAAATTTATCTATTTACATTTTGATGGTTATTTCCAGTTTGAGTCTATTACAAATTCATACATTCATATACAAGTCTTTGAATAGATACATGACGTCATTTCACTGGAGTGGAATGAATGAAATGATAGGCATATGTTTACCTTTTTTGAGAAACTGTTTCTTAAACTTTTAATTGGTCATCTGTTTTCCATACTACACACTGGTCATCACTCCTCTAGCCCTGTCCCAGGAATTTATACAATTGTCATGACAAGCATTACATAGTCACCATTGGATATAAAATGCAATTTACTATTTATATAGTCAACAGCAGAAGTTGTCTCCAAGGAGAACAGTGCAGGATCAGTCTGTTGTAAGGCAAGAGTGAAACAGGACTGGTGACTGACTTTTACAGCAGCTAAGAGGTAGAGCTCAAAAAAGGACTCCCATTGTCAGTGTTGGCATAGTTTAAATTTTTTTCTGTGCTCCAAGGAAGGCAGAAATAGACTTTTTTTTAATTGACTTCCCTAGATATGGAGCAATGAGTGAAGAAGAAGGGTGAGATTTGGAAGTTATCTTTGATAAAACCTCAAAAATGGAGTCTGTGCCTTATTATACTGCCAAACTATTTTCTAACGTGGTTTTAATGATTTTATGTTCCCATTAGCAGTATAACTATTCCAGTTCCTCCTCCTCACCATCACTTGGCATGTTCAATTTAACATTAAACACTTTAATATGCATATAGTAGTATCTCTGTGCAGTTTTAGTAGATATTAATGACTAATGATGTTGAACATTTTCTCAGTGCTCATTTGCCTTTCTCATATCTTCTTTAGTGAACTATTCAAATTATCTAACAATTTATTGAGTTCTTTGTTGTCTTATTTTTTAATATTAGCTGTTCTTTATGTGTACTCAATCACATATTCACTATTGAATATGTGATTTACAAATGCTTTGTCATATGTGAATTGTCATTTCATTCCATTAAGTGTGTTTTGAAATGCTGAAGTTATAAATTGAATCGTGAAATTGAATGTATGATGTTTCAATGTTACAGCTATAAGAACCTAAGTCAGCCGGGCTCGGTGGCTCAGTCTGTAATCCCGTGCCTTGGAAGGCTGAGGCGAGTGGATTGCCTGAGCCCCGGGGTTCGAGACTGGCCTGGGCAACTTGGCGAGACCTTATCTCTACAATAAATCAAAAATTAGCCGGGTGTGGTAGCACGTACCTGTAGTTCCAGCTACTTGGAGGGCTGAGGCGGAAGGATCGCCAGAGCCCAGCAAGTCGAGGCTGTGGTGGCCGGGAGCGGCCACTGCACTCCAGTCTGGGTGACAGAGTGAGACTCCAACTCAAAAAAAAAAAAAAAAAAAAAAAAGAACCTAAGTCCAAAATATTTTCTTTTCTGTTTCTTCTAGAAGTTTTAGAGTCATAAGTTTTACATATAAGACTAAGATTGAGTTCATTTTTTAAAATGATGTGAGACATGGATCCAAGTTTATATTTTAGTGTTTCTGCTGTGTTTTGGCCTACCTCTTCAACATTGGTAAAACATTTCCCTCTGAGGACTTTATTCATCCAGGGAAACTAACAAACAAAAAAAGTCACTCAGGGAGTAATCAGGTAAATTGGGAGTTTGGGGTACAGGAGTCACACCATTTGTGGTCAAAAACAACAGAACACTCAATGCAGTGTGGGCAGGTGTGCTTGTGAATCACTCATCTAGAAATGGAAAAATGTGTGAAAAAAATCTGAAAAAAACATTCTTTGAAATTAAGCATAGCCTCTCACAACAATGCTAGTTGGTGCACTGATGGTGATGGGTTCCTGGACACTTACCTAGCAGGGAAAGTCTGTACCACAAGGGATCTGCCCTTCAAAAGACAATTCTGTTGTTTGTGGGGTCTTGTATAATGATCTTGTATCCTGTGAAATTCAATTATTAGTTCTAGTTGCTTTTCTTTGTGTTACACAATATTTTACAAATAGGAATTAGCCACATTGTTGTTTCTTCCTTTGCAAAAAGAATGCTTTTTCTACCTTTCCTTCCTTTCTTTTGCTTTTTCTTTCTTTCTTTCTTCCTTCCTTCCTTCCTTCCTTCCTTCCTTCCTTCCTTCCTTCCTTCCTCCCTCCCTCCCTCCCTCCCTCCTTCCTTCCTTCCTTCCTTCCTTCCATTCTTTTTTCTTTCTTCTCTTTCCTTTTTTATTGCCTCATGTTGATGTTTAGAATTTCTAGAAAATTATAGATATCATGAGAACAGACATCTTATTCTTTTTCTAAATTGTAAGGGAAAAGCATTCAGTCTTTCACCATCGAGTATGATATTAACTGTAGATTTTTTTGTAGCTGCAATTATCAAGTTTATGATGTTTGTATCTGTTCCTAGTTTGAGAGCTTTTTCTTGGTCTTTTTTTTGTGTGTGTGTCAATCAGAAATGGATATTAGATTTTTTTTCATTTAATAGACAATATTGGATTTGAATAAATGCATTATTATGTATATATGGAAATTGTCTTTTTTTACTCTTTTGATATGCTAAAACACTTTTAGTTAATCTTTAAGTACTAAAATAACCTATTGTTCTTTTGAAAAAAAATACCCTTATATAATGCCTGGAGGAAAGAAAATAAATATTTTCTATTAGAATAAGGAAGAGTAGGTTCACCCACCTTTTTGCTTACTTCTTCAAGATAAAATTAACTGAGTTTTAAAAAAATTTAAGAAAAGACATAGTTATAAGAAAATAATAAGTTGCTACTACATCAAATGAGTTTCTGAATACAGAAAACTTAATTCATGATCATAAAAGGAAAATAAATGGTTTTATCAAAAAGACACCTGCACGCCTATGTTTATCACAGCACTATTCACAATTGTACAGTCATGGATCAAACTATGTGTCCATCAACGGTGGTTGAGTAAAGACAATATTGTACATATGCACCACCGAATGCTACACAGTCATAAAAAATAATGAAATTATGTCCTTTGTAGCAGCATGGATGTAGCTGGAGGTCATTATTCTACATGAATTAATGCAGAAGCACAAAATCAAATACCTCATGTTCTTACTTATAAGTGGAATCTAAACAATGGATACATATGGATATAAAGAGGGAAACAATAGACATTGTAGATTTTGAAAAGAGGAAGATAGGGAGTGTGACTAGGGTTGAAAAACTACCTATTGGGTACTATATTCAGTGTTTGGGTGATTAATTCAACGGAAGCTCAAACCCAGCGTTTGCAATATCCCCATGTAAGCCACCATCATACGTAACCCCTGTATCTCAAATTTTTAAAAAATTTAAATATTAAAAAAAGTAAATCAAAGATGATGAATATTACACTTTGGATCTTCTTGGAAGCAGACACTAAGACTGAGAATAACATTCAGAGATTTATTAGGGAGTGCTTTTAAAATTAGTGTCTGTTATGGAGGAGAAGAAGGTAGAATTGGGTACAAGGAGAAGCTGGTCCTCACAAGGCCGCAAAACATTTTCCAGGGCATTCTGGAGCTGACATAGAGCCCCTCAGAGTTGTTCCCCATGTAGGCTTTTATATCCCCACATTAACTAGTCATTAGAAACATGCTGCCCCGGAAATGGGAGCATGACCTTGAACCTGTTTTTCCTCTTCAGCTGAGGACAATTCTCAAAGAAAAGCTTAGAGTTGCAGCTGTCATCTGGTTGAACTCCTGACCATTGTCAGAATAAGTTATTTCTTCCCAAAGGGGGATAATTGGCATTTCTACAGTGTTTGCTACACTAGTCAACCAGAAGTGACTCTGCCTTCACAAGTAGAACACTGTAAATCAATGGACATACAGTCTAGCAAGATTATAAAATGGATCATGAACTAATATTGTATGGTGACCTAATATCATAGTTCAGTTTTTAGGAGTTGTCATGAATTCATTTTTAAAAAGCCAAATTAACCAGGTCTTTATTGGAAAGATTTTTTATTGGAAAATTGACAAATACAATTTGTGTTCATTTCAGCAAGGTATTTGATAAGGTAAATCATGAGCAACTGTTGAATCAGAAGGATTAATCGAGGGTGAATGATAGCCCAATTATAAAGAGTTAGTTATTTGAGTGATCTACTCAATGCATATGAAAAATGAATCTTGGCAACCTTGACTGTCTTCCTTTCTCATGCCAGACAGATTTGCAGAGATTTGAGATGAGGAAGAATCCCTATCATATTTGACAACAGAATCAAAATCATAATAATGGTTCCCATTTAACAACTAATTTTGTAGGTAATCATGATTCCACATTGTGTATTAAAATATTAAAATTATGCTTATTTTGCTTGGAAAAACATATTTATATACATGTATATAAACAATTCTGATAATTCTTGTACTATTATGCAATAGTTTTCATTTGTTTAAAGGTTATAGTCAGAACATTAATTATCACAGAATTAACAAGTAAAATTAAACTCCTATCACAAATATTTTTCCAGTTTTAAAGAAATATACAAAGTTTTCTACAGAAATATTCTAATAAATTTAATGTCCTAATGTATCATAGTCTCAACTGGCAAATCAATAATCCTTCAAATTATTAGTTTCACCAGAAAGAGAGTACACATATGTCAAAAATCTGGAAATTCAGGTTTATACTAAAAATGATAAGAAAGTTATGGATTTAGCTTAATTTGTATAACTAAAATGCAAATATTTTCTAAATTATCTAGGCAGAACTAATAAAGAATGCAGTGCTTTGGCTTTTCAAAAATTCTTTCTGAAAACCACTTTGCTTACAATTTCTCAGTCAATACTTCCAGAAAATTAAATAATATATTTTCACTAAAAATTTTTAATAAGAGCCTAATCAGAAATATTGAGGACACACACACACACACACACACACACACACACACACACACACACACAACCCTTCACATTTTACAGACTACTCATTGATACCACAACATCTATTCCTTTTTCCTCCTCAGCAGGAGAACATCAATTAATAGCTGGTATGTTGCTCTTCAAATAAAACACAACATTCATCGGTGCCCTTATAGCTTCAAGTAGTGGCAGGTATGATTTATGGCACTTTGAATTCTCTATCAAAACAAAACAAAACAAAATGCTTTTCTTCTGGTGTTTCTCTCTTACTGTCAGACATGCAGATTTGACCACTGGCCAGTCAGCAGTCTTTTGTGGGACCAGGCGCCTGTGGTTCTGAGAAATGAGGACTGATCACACGATTCCTGTACCAGTGACTTCTGGAAATATATTGCTTTCTTTCTTCTCATAAAAATAGTAAAACCGTGATAAAGGATACATGTGAATTCCTACTTCTAGGTTAAATTATCACATACATTAAAATTAAAATTCACAACATTTTAAATGAAAAAGACTAAGTTTTACTGATTAAAATCTCTCAGAAAGTTAATGACAAGGTAAGAGTGCTCTCTGCATATTTGAATAGAATTTCATTGATATGTAGACCATGTACTGTGATTTCTTCCCATCAAATGGTTATACTGGAGGTTCTTTTTCTTCCCATTTCCTGGGTTAGTATGTATGGATATGTGTATTTTTAATGGGGTTTCTTAAAGTACTAGAGCTCTCTGACTGTTAGTACCTCTCACCAGAGTCAGACAAGTTAGGTTCTATCCAAATGATATAATTAAACTAGAAATGACTAGAAGAATTCTTGCAGCTATTTATTTATTTATTTTTTGTGAGAATTATTTTGAAATTTTTATTTTATTTTATTATTTTTAATTGTAAAGATGTGGGGCACAATTCGGGGTTAGGTATACAAATGTTCATTATGCGTGTACCCTTGTCGATGAGATGTGCCTCCCCTCCCCACCGCCCCCCGGCAGATCAGCTCTTTCTCTAGATTCATTTCTAAGGAAATATAAATGCAGGTACTACTGTGAACCATGCAAGGGCTCTGGTCTTCTCCAAGATGCCGGGATACAAGAAAAAATCTTATATGTGGAAAAGCAAAGGCCAACAAAAGGGACCTAGTGATGCTAACTTCCACTCCCACAATTTCCTAATCTTGGTACCATAACCCTACCTGGGTTTGTGTGAATATATATATATATTTACCTAACTTTGGCAAAAAAAAATGTGTATATACTTATTTTTATCTTCATTTTTGCCAAAGTTAGGTAAAACTTGGCACACAGAAGCATACCCACTCATTATTACGTGAGGGACTATCAGATGTAATAGAACCATAATTTGTATGCAAATGAAAGGTCTTAGGCCCATGGTAGAAAGTTACAAAGAGATAGCAGCCCAACATCAAAAATAAATTATTGACAATATTATATTTGCTGTGAAAGAGGAGCATACGGCTTTGTGAGGCAGGCAATATGCTCATACTATACATCTTCTGAAAGGAACTCCTTGACTACCCATCAGGATGGTACAGAAAGAACTTCCATAGTAGAAGTTCAAGCTGGAAATGCTTCAAGCTTCCTTTAACTAAGATACTATGGTTTTTGCCTCTCTATTCTTAATGCCTAACACAGAAACAGGGACTCAACAAATGTTCGTTAGTAGTAAAAAATAAACACGTTTTATTTAAACTTTTAATTATGCTTTAATAGCTTAGTTAATTAGGATATATTGTAAATGGAACATCTTGATATTCAGCAGGTACAGGAAACTTCCATGACATTACTCTTCACTCAAACTGACCGTGCATTGAAGTTGTAATTCACAGTATCCATGAACAATTATTATAGTTATAGTTATTTTTAATAAGCTTATTATTTAACTTTTATGCTGGAATTCCATTTATCATATGTCGATATTTCCTAGCAACAGAGTCCAGGGAAGTCACAAAAACAGAAAAAGTCATGCTTGTTCTATCGTGAACATCATGTGCAGTGTTGTCATTCATGGCTGTATTAATTTCTTTGGGCTACTATGACAAAAATACCATAGACTGAGTGATTTTTAGACAATGGAAATGCATTGTTCATAATTCTAGAAGTTTAAAATTATGTGCCAGAAGATTCAATAGTACTAGGCTTGTTCTCTGCTTCAAAGATGATCTCTTCTTGCTTTATCCTGACATAGTAGAAGGGGCAAATAAACTCTCTTCTACTCTTTTATAAGGGCAATAATCATCTCCCAAATATTCTACTACTTAATAGTACCATATTAGGAATGAGGACCTCTTCTTCTTTCTCTTCCTTTTTATTTGTCCAAATTCCTAGCTAAGGAACCTGGAGAGTTATACCATACAAAGACTCATCAAATGGATTTTTTATTAACCCTATTATAACGAGGCTTACTTTCCAACCAAACTCTTTGTCCTCTTATCTGTTGCATAACATCACACAACAGATAAAGGAGGAAATCAAACTATTTCATGGCTCTGTCTTTGAGGACTGCCAGATTCAAGGCACATTTTAAGACACCACCTCTTCTCTCTGAAGTCTGCCACCTATGAGGATTCATCTACCATTTACCTATCAAGAAACTTGACTTTTTTCATTATTCCTGCACGTTTCTTGTACTGTTTTCAAAATTCTTTAGGTAAGAGGCTAATTCTTGCTACTAATTGCCTGTCTGAAAATATTTGACTCCACATATAATCTGCAAGCCTCCTCTTGGACATGCTGTATCTTCCCAGGCCAAGTCAATGTAAATCCCACATATATTGATTTATGGAGTCTTGTAACTGCTATCTTCCTAACATATATATAACCAAGCTGCAATTCAACTACTCTCAATACACATTCTCCAAATAATTTGAGATGACTGTCTCAGGCCTAAGGTCACTAGCTTGGCTCAGAATAAACCATCTTAAATATTTTACAGAATTTGGTATCTTTCATCAACAAGCATTAAATATCAACACAAATTTTGAGAGGACAAACATATTTAGATCATAGTAATGGACATATAAAAACACATTATATATAGTACTAGAGCCTAACCAAAATTTATTTATAAAAAATGTAGTTTTTAACAATTGTCTTTCTTCTCTCTAGTCATCTTGATTATAAGTGAGTAATGTAAACCAAGTTTGTGACAACTGCTCACACGGTCATGATTTTTTTTTTTAATTTAAAAGAATCATCAAGAGATTGTCAACTTTGTGTTCGCAAAGCAATTAACTTTTATGGGAATCCTTCTTCACAAAAGAAAAAGGTTTATGCCATGCTTGGGTGGACATTTTCTTAAAAGTAAACCGCCACCACCACTAGTAATTTTGAAGTGGCCACAATGAGCAACATACAACAAAATTAATACTTGCAGATTATTCTCATCTCATACTCATACCAAATTTATGAAATTATTTTGTGTCTTGAAAAAATATTACTTTCAGCTGAAAACACACTGGTAAAATCTATAGTTTGCTATTATCTAGTCTTTATCTTTCGTTTTTCTCAATGCATGATAAGAGAAGTTCACCCAAATCAAATCCTGAAAAATGCTATTTTCTGCACAAAAGAGTCCTCTTGAAAGATGCTTTCACAAGAGACATTTGCTATTGGCAGGGGAAAAAAATCATTATTTTATTTATTTGATACCATCACTTAAAATATAAAATCTAATTTGGACCTGGAACTATTTCTGTCTAACTACTGTTATTTGTTAAGATACACTTTTCTTTGAGTTCATCTGAGAAAAAGAATGACCTGAAATCAGCAAGCAATAAAACCACTAACAGTTTGTTGACTGTCAACTCACACTTAACCTGTTCTGCTAATTTAATGCAATAGAAAGCAGTTGACTTTATAAGCTTTGTTTTTGTTTTACTATTCAATCTTTAAAATATAAGGATACTTTTAAAAATTTTTTTTATTTCTTCCAAATACAAGATCATCTTTTCAAAATAAAAGTAGGTACTTAGAGTAGAGGGTATAATTTAATGTCATAATAGTTAGGTATTACTTAAATCGATAACTATAGCATCTGGTTGTTGTACTTTTTAAAGTGGCATCATGCTTAAAAAGCTAGTTATTTGTCTTAGAATAATTAATAGCCATGCTCTGGGTTATAAAATAAAATACTTATACCCTAAAGGCATCTTGTTTCTTAGAATAAATTCATGAAATTGACAGCCAGAAATTTAATCCTTAGTTGATTGTTTAGTGTTTATTTTAAAAGGTACTTGTTGGGTGTTTTTTTTTTTTTTAGCCAAGGCTTTAAGCTCTGCCAAGTAATTATTAAAATTTAATTTGTAGTTTATTCTTCAAGCTTAAATTAAAAACAAAACAAAATAAAACAATAAAAATGAAACACTATAGTCCAAGCATTTCCCCAGTGAAAAATATTTCATATATTTTAAAAGATAACAAAAAAAATTCACAGATAAGTAAAGAAATACATAGATTATTGAAAAAAAAAAAAGGACTTCTAGGTTTGGGAACTATACAGAGGGTGCCAAAAAATGTATACACATTTTAAGAAAGGAAAAAAAAAAATGTATTAAAATTGTACATGAATACAAGTCATGTTTGATTTCTGCAGTTACAGAGGTGCTAAAGTGGTTACCATCAGTGACCAGACACTTTCGACTACCGTGAATTAAAAGTAAAGCTAAATAACATCTCTTAAAATGTGTATACAATTTTTGGCACCCCCAGTCTATGCTGAGTATAATTTATTAACAAGGTGTCAAGATTGCATGGGATAATCATAAGAAAAAAAAAAAGAATGCTATTATATAAATTGATACAGCTAGCAAAAATCTGACAACAAATGAAAGTAAAAGATAATAAGAATAGATTAAGATTTTCTGAGTCAAAACTTGCTCTGAAAACAATATCAGCTATGTCCTCTGTATGTATAAAGATGTGCACATCTAATATGGTCATGGCATTCTACATACAAGACAAGAAGATTTATTTATCCATCTTAACTAGTCTCTAACCTAAGATTCCAGTTACAGTCTTATAGTATGAATCTGCTCTATATAAATAAATTGTGAAAGGGATAACTAACCAGATTAGCAAGAAAATTATTTAAGTAACCTCAAAGATGAAAATAATTTTTTAAGAAGTGAAATCTTAAACAATTATTTGGGCCAGGTGTGGCGACTCAAATCTACAATCCCAGCACCTTTGAGAGGTAAAGGTGAGGGGATTGCCTGAGCCCACGGACTCGAGAACAGCCTGGGCAACTTGGCAAGGCCTCATCTCTAAAATAAATCAAAAAATCAGCTGAGCATGGTGGTGCAAGCCTTTAGTTCCAGTTGGAAATTTGAAGCAAAAGGAGCGCCTGAGCTCAGCAAGTCGACGCTGGGGTGGCTGTGAGCATGCCACTGCACTCCAGCCTGGGCAACGGAGTGAGACTCCAATTTAAAAAAAAAAACAAACAAACAATTATTTGGATAACTCTTCTACACCAGCTTCAGTTTACATGCACATGAATGGAGCAAATAGTTTAGTTAATTTGCCACTCTAGATCATCACATGTAAGAGAGATCTGATGCTACATGAAAGACAATGAAAATGTACTGCATATATTTCACAATACATGGTGCATAAAAGCATAGGAAGTAAATCCAATTCAATTAATTGCATGCCAAGTGTTGTCTAGCAAGTCAATAAATTCAAATGTATAAATTTGGGATAATAAGAATAGGTCTATAAAAACAACTCAACTCTCCAATGCTAATCAATCTCCTGTATCCAACACACATTATTAATTGCACATAGGAAAATATAGTGTTACTCATACCACTAATTTTTTTCCATCTTTACTTTTTTAACTTCTTATAAGTAAACAACAAAGCTGAAGACACATATCACAAAGAGGAGTGGTGTAACATTACTTTTTAACCCAATGAGTTCATTTACGTGAAACTAAGTCAAGATTCCCTCAGGGTGGCTCTCAAATATCAAGAAAAAAAAATGAATCAAAATGGACACACAGATGTGTAGCCTCTATTTTTTGCGTATGATTTTTTTTCAGCTGTAATTTCATCTTCTTTTCTTGTTCTAAAGTAATTGAACAAAGAGGAATCAGTAGATTTGTTTTGTTTTGTTGAGAAGAGGTGGCTAACAGTATGCAAAAGATAAGTAGTTATGTTGTTTTTGCATTTAGTGGCATCTTGGATGCAGCTGTGAACAATTGTACCCATGCCAAATAGTCTGTTGAGTTATCATTCAAGAATGGGTTTATTAGCCAGCACATATTTAGTAACATACATCTTGAAATTAACAGCAAAATTACATGGAGTCCTTTGAAAGCATTTAACTCAGAATGATAGCACTATTTTGCAAACTTTCATTTTTTGGAAGCCAAAGCAATACACTTTAATAAAAGTGCCCTTCCTGTAAGAAAAGTAGGTAGAAAATTCATGTTCAAATTTATATAAATGCCTTCATTCAAAAGATTGCAGAAAAAGCATGAAGACTTTTCATGTCTGAACTTTTGGTTATTTAATAAAAATATGACATTCTCTTTTTGAATGACGAAGTTAACTCTAAAGAACCTAAAACTAATTCGATGATATTTTTTATTTGAATTTCACCAGGGCTTAGTAATAAAGATCAATAACAAGAAGGTGAATCATTTATGGCAGTAATAATAATAACAATACTACTAATAAAAATGTGTGTTAAAGAAGCAGAATAGTTGTAAACCTAATAATTCCTTGTTTATTTGTTTGAAATTCCACAGTATATTAGACTTATTGCTGAAAGCAGACATGAACTTACAACAAAGTATAATTCCAAGTATGAGAATAAAAACCTTTGTTTTAACATATCAGAAATAATTTTTTTAAAAAAGTAAAGATTTGATGTAAAAAATTAGAAATTTATAATTGGTAGATTTCATTACATAGTACATTCTATGTGTTTTTGAATAAATTTCAAAGACAAATATAACAAATAGCAGCATTTTCAGAACATTTGAAAACTGGTTCTTTATTGAAGGCACTGGATCAAGATTCACTCAGAAAAAAAAAGCATTGTAGATACTTTGGTTTTAAGTATTTTAGCTAGGTTTACAGGGAAGTTTTCACGAAGGATTGCAACCAAATGGACAGAGCTACTCTTAAGAATGCACACAGAACTCCTCTGATCCCCCAGAACCTCTAGCAAGCCCCTAGACTCTCTCAGCATGCAGTACTAGTTGGTGTGACTCTTAGGTGCACATCAGCAAAACGCTTTGAACCTCTTTTATTGGCCCTACTCAGTTGTGCAGTCACCTCAGAATAATTACATTTCCTTCCCTTCCAACTTCTTAATTTTGAAAGGTGGAAACAAAAGCAGAAGAAAGGGATTCCAGGAAATGTAGTTCCCAAGATCTCTGGATGAAGAAATGAAGCCATGGATTAGAAAGTAGAGGTGGAGGCAACATACTGAGGGGACACCAAGGAGGGTCCAACTTGCTGACGATATACATGAATTGATCCTTAATGTCTATAAACCCTTAAACAATGTGCATGCATTTAGTTATACACATGATGGGCAGCAGTGAAGAACTCATTCATGCAGGCCTACAATTTTTATTCATCTTTCTATTATCCAAAAATCTCAGAAAATTCAGGATTTTTTTAAATAATCAATTTGTTGACACACCTGACAAGACCTGAACTTACAGCGAAAAATCTGTTCCAGTCAGATATGAGGCTATATGTGTCTGTTATGTGTGACTTTATATTGAATACTCTTATTTTGCTGAAGAAATGTCAAATTATTTGGTTGAGGAGTCTTGAATCATATTACCTATCTCAACTCAAAAATAAATCTAAACTCTGAAGCATATGATGTCTGAGTTCCAAAATAGGATTGTGGACTGGGATTTTATATATTTCCTCCTATGTTAGATTTTGTTCTACTGAAATAATACTGTTCTTAGCAAAATAATTTCTCAAATCATTGCTCCAAATGGTGACTCATTCCACGTTCTCCATTTACATCAACCTTAAATCTAAATAAATTATCTCTCCTGAAATAAAAGTAAAGTCTATCTACATTGCATTTATATCTTATCTAACTACCACTCTGTGAGATTATTTTTTTTAATACTGAATGACATTTTAACTGAACTTTGGCTTGCAAAGCAATTAAATATTTTATGAAACCAGCATGTACAGATTTAGTCTAATGATTCTGACTTTAATGGATGTCATTATTATTTAGCATAAGTACAAATCCATGAACATAACTCTAAATAGTATGCCTTTCCTAAGAATTAATGAATATACTTCATGCATAACACAGCTGCTAATGTGGTCATTTTCCCTTTAATGCACAAAGTTTAATTGTTAAAAACCATTTTATTTTCCTTTAGTTTTCAAGCACAATACATAGGATACAGATACAATTTTTATTATCTTATTTAAAACACGTAAAATCCCTGATTTGACCACATTTTTATCAATTTAATAAGAGATAGGTGCATCGTCCTTTATAAAATAGTCTTTATTATCAGGATCCAGCATTAATTATTGAATTTTTGGACATTTTAATTACTTACCTGTTATAGCTATCCTTTGAATTATTGGAACTAAAGTGTGAGGCCAACTTAATTGTCTTATTACTGCAAAGGGTACCTACAGTGTTTGATTTCCTGAGTGTTTGCTTGTTGCCCCACCAAGAAGTCCAAATCTATAAAAGATCCTGTATAATGTAATACTTAGATTCAGGAATTGTTTGTCACAAAAATATAGTCTATCCTAATCTTATCAATGTTCTTTGCACTGTTGTAGCAGATGATGGAATTACCAACATGGAATAAATGTGCAGATTGTAATTATTTAAAAAATGAGACACAGTGATCAGTTTTCAAAAATGTTTGAAAGTTTAAACATTTATTAGTATTAAGGTTGCTTTCCTTATGAACTTAGAGGGTAGACCGTGTTGCAGTCTCCTAGGTTTTTACGGTTGCTGCCAAGACTGAGAGCAGGAGTTGCAGTAGGGAAAATGTTTAATACTCGCAAAGCAGTTGAGCGACAGGAACAGAATAGGAACTATTTCTTAAATTAACCTCTCCAAGAATTCAGAGGCTAGGGTT
This sequence comes from Carlito syrichta, assembly GCF_000164805.1. Lineage (NCBI taxonomy): Eukaryota > Metazoa > Chordata > Mammalia > Primates > Tarsiidae > Carlito > Carlito syrichta. The sequence goes on along the minus strand of NW_007232099.1, from coordinate 74,307 downwards.
TTTAAGGGTAATTTGAAAGACAGGGGCTAGGGAAATGAAACTGTTGATTGGGGATGAAATTAGAGTGATTGAAATTATCTCTGTGCACCTAGTCAGTACTGAATGTATGAGTCACTGATTCATTTGTTGTCAAAGGGTCTACCAGAATTCAGTCTGAATACTAATCTTAGGTTTATTTTATCTCAGAAGAGATTGAGGATATTACAATATTTTGAACCATGGATGCACCAGGCAGAAAGGTGCTCATGCCCTTCAGCCATTAAAATTCTGGATACCATCAAGGAGATCAGCATGACCTACAGCCCATTGTTCTTCACGAGAAAAAGAAGTTCATTAATCTTGCAGGCAACCCGAGGTCAAGGACATGCATAGAGGGAGAAATGGTCAAAGAAAACCTTTGGCTTTTGCTATGCTTATATTCTAATAGAATTCAGACTCCCATCGCATTCTAACCTCCTGGTCTTTTATTAATTTTATATAGACCATTTCAGTAATACTTGGGCAGTTTTTAAGTTAATCTCCTTTCGAGCAAGAATTCTATTTCATATATTGTCTACAGTTGATCATCGGCCTTAATTAAAATGACTTTCTAGCTTTACAAAGATAGTGGTGCTGACAAAAAAATGCCAAACTCTGTAAAATATTTTAAGATGGTTTATTATTGAGTCAAACTTGAGGACTTAAGACTGGGCGTACCCATCCTCAGAAAATCTTGAGAACAGGTACCCACAGCGGCCAGACAGTGGGTTGATTATATACATTTTAGGAAGGGAAAAGTTACAAGAAGCCATAAATTAGCACATATTATATTTTATTTGGTTTGACCGAGGAAGGAGGGACATTTCCAGGTGGAGGCTTGCAAGTAATAGGAGAATTTAAAGATTTCTTTTGGCTGGTGACATATAGTTCTTATCAGAAAATAGGATGTTTTGCTGAAACAAAGAGTAAGATTCTAGATTTATTGATATGTAGACGAATCTGGGATGTGGCAGACTGCAGAGAGAATAGACAAATGCTTTTCCAAGGCTTCCTGGGAGGCCAATAATCTACTAGAGATGACTTTTCAAGGCCATAAGATACTTTCATTTCTTTCTTTCTTTTTTTGTTATGTGATGTTATGCCAGGAGTCGAGTTGAAAAACAATATGGTAATAGGGTAATAAAATTCTGTTTGGTGAGTCCTTTTCAGGCAGTCCTTTTCAAATTTCCTAAGCAACTTAAGAATTTGGATAAGAGAAAAAGCTAGGTTTAGTTCTCAGTGATAATGCCAGAATACTCTGTAAACTGCACAAACCAAACAGAAGCAATAAAAATACATTTACTCTCATTCACATAAAAATGTAATTTTAAAATTATCATTGATAAGAGAATTTAAGTACAGCAGATATATATTTTCCATTTAAATTTATATTCTATTGTTTTATTTTATAATTCTTTATTATAAACTACTGGTAGATAGAGATCTTTTTTATACACTCTTTATCTTGTGCACAAAGCTGCATATATAGTAGATATTTAGTAATAAAGAATTGCAATGTCTCTTATGTGGAAGAACAATTAGAAGTCTTATAGTTCAACATTTCATCCAGTGCAGAAATCTCTTTTAGCTTTTTAATTTAAATATCACAAATACTAGAACACTTCTGAATCCCTAGATAGTGTTTTAATTTTGCAGGAGAATGACTGTTCATTAAAAGTAGATTTTTTTTTCCTAATGTAGAGATAAAAGCTAGTTCCTTAAATCTCTTATCAGTGGGTCCTTACTTCTTAGAGTATACAATATGTAACTTCTGTTTCTCTTTAATTAGACTTCAAATATTTAAAATCAGCTAAAGTGGCTTCCCTTAGTCTTTTATTAATGAATCCAGATACCTTGTAACTAGCTGTTCAAGAGTTCAAGATTCTGAACTTAAATGGAGACGAGTTCAAAATCTGACTCTAGCATTGATGAGCTAGAAATATTTAGGCACACATATTTCTTATAAGATTAACAAGGCTAATAACCTAACTTTCTGAAAATATATATGTATATTAAGAACTAATCTAACACACAGTAGGTGCCTAATAAATTTTAAAATTATTTTGAATCATCCTGATTTTGTTAATAGCGGACATGATATGATCTCCAGATATTTCCCTCAAATAATATTTTTAGTGACATGTAAGTTGAGCTATAGTGATTTGGTCTGTCCTCTAGGATGGAATTTCTATACTTTTTCCAATTGTTAGGAATTTAACTTTTGTCCAATGTTGTTGCAATAAACAGAATGCTGAGCTCAGAGACTGAGCATGTAAAATAAGTAGAAACAATCTCTTATTAATTTATTAGATTTCCCCACTTAGTTGTGCTGCTTAAAATACTTCTGCATAGCAGTGTGTTCAAAGCAACTCTCCAAGAGACTGTAATTTATTCTACAGTGTATTTCTAAATTGGTTTCAACTTGATTTATGACAATGTTGTACAGCAGAGCCATATGCAAGGATGGCCTTTCACTAAATAATGCTGGTCAATTTGACATCCATAAGGAAAAATTAAAACTTGACCTTAAATTGACACTGTATGCCCATACACAAATCACAGGTCATAATGAAAACAGATTGATTAACTGAACTAAAATAGAACTAAATATTTTAATTCATCAATAATACCATTGAGAAAGTGAAACACACAGTCTCAAAATGGAAATAGTTACCTGAAAGGATAATAATTAACAAAAGGAAAAAATTTTAACAACTCAATTAAAAAATTTTTAAACCAAGAAGAAAAAAATGGCTAAAAAACTATGAGAAATCTCACAAATTTGAGGATTTTCATGGATAATTTACATTTGAAAAGGTGTCAATCTCAACAATATCAACCATCCTGGATACAACATAGATCCCAGAATTGTGAAGATTAAAAACTGATAATATCTAGTGTTTTGAATTGAATTGTGTCCCTCATCAACTCCTATGTTGAAGTTCTAACCTCGACTGTGACTGTATTTTAAGATAGGGCCTTTAAAGTATTAAATGAAGACATAAGGCTGGGTCTCTAATCCAATAGAACTGGTGTCCTTATAAAGAGAAGGAAACAATACTGAAAATGGTTGTGCACAGAGAAAAGACCATGTAAGAATACAATGAGGAGATATCGATCTCCAAGTCATGGAAACACACCTCAGGAGAAACCAAATCTGCTGACACCTTGATCTTGGACTTATGGACCCAGAAGCAGATAAAATAGATGGATATTTTTTAAATCACCCAGTCTGTGGTATTTTTTAATGACAGCCTTAGCAAACTAATATACCAAGTGTTAGTGAGTAACTTAAAGTCCCAGGTGTAAGTGAAAATGAAAAATTATTCTTTGAAAAATGTTATTTACCATTATTTACAGAAATCTGAAATATTCCAAAAACAGCGTTTCTCATCCAGGGTCAGTAACGTTGTCTCCTTGGGACACTTGACAACAACTGGAGACATATGCTTGTTGTTCATAGTTGAGGTGGGGATTGGACAACATAGTGATACTAGCATCCAGTGGATGGGAGAGGCTAGGGATGTAGCCAAGCATACTATATATTTTTTTATTTTTATAAATGTATGGGGTACAAGTATAATTCTGTCAAACATGTAGTTGGCATAGTGATGAACTCAGGGCTTTTAGAGTATCCATCACTCATATACATTTTTAAAATAATAAATACATACATTCTACAATTTATAGCACAGCCTTCCCCATCAAAGCAAAGAATTATAGGGCTCAAAATATCCAAATGTCTCTCTTTTAAGCAAACTTGTCTTAGGTAAAAAACTTACAAAATTGCATATACACACGCGCCAGATGACATGTAGAAGGATGTTGAACATTTATGATAGTATAAATTTGGAGACAATCCAAATGCTTAATGAAAGTAGAATAAAGTGTGGTGTATTACCATTACAGTACTTTATATAACCAGAACAATGAACAAACAGTAGCTACATGCAACACAGGATTTTATCGCACAAACATAATATTAATCAAAAGAAGAGTGGCACAAAACAATTAAGTATGATTAGTGTTGACTCATACATATTTATTGGAAAACGTATTTAAAAAAATAAGGGTGGGAGCCGGGCTTGGTGGCTCAGCCTGTAATCCTGCACTTTGGGAGGCTGAGGTGAGTGAATTGCCTGAGCCCGCGGGTTCGAGACCTGCCTGGGCAACTTGGCGAGACCTCATCTCTACAATAAAATCAAAAAAATCAGCCGGGTGTGGTAGTGCGTGCCTGTAATTCGGGCTACTAGGAAGGCTGAGGCGAAAGGACCGCTGGAGCCCAGCAGATCGAGGCTGCGGTGGCCGGGAGCGGCCACTGCACTCCAGTCTAGGCGACAGAGTGAGACTCCAACTCAAATAATAATAATAATAATAATAATAATAATAAATAAAAAAATAAGGATGGGAAGTAGAATTTAAAAGTTAGTAGGGAGGTCAGGGTTATGATGTGAAAGCATGTATAACGCTTCAGGGATACTAACAAAATTATATTTCTTTTCCAGGGATACTATTATTGAAGTGTTCAGTTTTAAATGATTCATTAAAATCTGCATGTATATTTTATGCACATTTCTATGTATGTATTGTAATTCCCAATTTTGAAAAATACTTTAAACAGATGCATGCATGCACACTTAGAAGACAATATCAAGTTTTTTAGTTAAAAAAATCCACATTCACTTTTGTGAAAACTCATTGAATGCATTCATTTCTCTCAGATCACAAAAATCACAAAATAAATAAATTTTCCACAATAAATATTTATTAATGCATTTTTTTTTGCAGAAAATGTTTCCTTTCTCTGTACTTAATGACTCATCCACCATATATTCACTACACATTGCATTCTAAATATTGTAAAAATGTGAGAGCTGTTGAATTGGAAATATTTATTACTCATTTTCTCTAAAATAGAGTAACTCATAATCACATTCTGGAAACAAGATTTTGTTCCATGAGGTCATTAGGGAGCAATTAGATGCCAAGCTGTGCAGCAACTGAATCTAAATGTATTTAAAGTTTAGATTCTGGAGAGATCAGAAAGGTCTTGAGTTGTCCATTAAAAAGAAAAAAAAAAAGAGAGAAATTCCATGGGGAGGGAGACTTTCAACTGGACTAGGGAAAATCACAAAATCAAACAAATTATGATAAATTTTCTTCAAGCAACTTCATAAGGTTTAGGGATCACTGCTCAAGAGAATCGTTTATTATCCAACTGTTTTTTGTGCTTCGAAATAATGCAAGTCTTTCCCAAAGTGATACTCTTACAGTCACTTACTAAATAAAACATTTTAATGGAAAATCCTTTCTTCTCCTTATACTAGTTGATCACCAAGAAAAGAGTGATATGTTTTTATAATAGATCTCCTACCAACACAATCTAATTCCTAAGTTCAGAGCAATGTGTTTTCATAACAATTGCTTATATTTCTTTGAAAAGTACATCTGGTTTTATTATTTAAAGGGGTGCTCTTAACTTGGAAAGTTATACTCAGAGCTATTTACAACCTAGAAAACTGTCATATGAGGGGCTTTAAAATTTTAGTTCCCACCAGAAATGGAAAGGTATGAATGGTTTTGCTCTCACTATTTACATCAGGAGAATGTTTTTATCTTGGATTCACTGCTTTCACATAATCTCAAGAGATAGTAATTAATATAAGGAATATTAGACTGGAAATAGCCTTGGCTAGGTTTTGATGTGCCAACATTTAGATATGTGATTTTTGGCGAGTTATTTTACCTCTCTGAATCCTTGATTCCTTTTCATATCTGTAATGTGACATGTTTAGGTCATCACTGTCTAAGCCTCTGGCCTGGATTACATTATATTGTGCAATGCAAAATGATTTTGTGAATTAAGCATCCCTTTTATGAATCAAAGGTGTTTTGGTTTCCACATGTGAACATGGCCAAATAGTATGTCTTGTTAAATGGTGTTTATTGTATAAATATTTTATTGCATTTATGCTCTCCTTCTTTCTAAAAATCCTAAACCACCAATGCCAATTGAGAGGAAGGGAGTTAAAAGTAATGCATTTACTCCATTATATTGACTGATGATTGCTTTGACACTGCACAGAAGAAGCCCATTCTGGACAAGCCCATCATTGGATTGCTGGAAGCAATATGAGGACAAATATTTCTTCTTCGTCCTTCTAGTAATGAATAAAGAAGTACCATAGATTTATAAAGACCACCTTGAGCCTAGTAGCAACACAAAGAGCAAGATGAAATAGGTATTCAGAATAAAATAGGTAGCTATTGTTGAACCATTTGATCAAGTCTTTACTGAAATTAACAAATTTGCTTTCCATTTTACATCTATTCATGTTGGGTTTCTTCAGTATATATTGCTAAAAAAAATCAAAATCTAGCTATTCAGCAACTTTCTCTGAGGGCTTAAATGTGGTATCTCTGAGAAAATATATAAAACCACCTCCTTGAATCTTTCTTTCTTTCTTTTTCTTTTTCTTTTGAGTTGGAGTCTCACTCCGTTGCCCAGACTGGAATGCAGTGGCCGCTCCTGGTCACCGCAGCCCCGACCGGCTGGGCTCCAGCGATCCTTCCGCCTCAGCCTTCCAAGTAGCTGGAACTACAGGCGTGCGCTGCCATGCCCGGCTAATTTTGTTTTTTTGGATTTATTGTAGAGATGAGGTCTCGCCTGCCCAGGCGGGTCTCGATCCCGCGGGCTCAGGCAATCCACTCACCTCAGCTTCCCCAAAGGCGCGGGATTACAGGCTGAGCCACCGAGCCCGGCTTGAATCTTACTTTCTAATAAATATGTAAGGTCATATCCACCAAAATCTGTGATTGACTTTCTTCCTATTTTCTTATTCATCAGTTGTTTTCTATTTCCAAAAGTTATTATTTGGAATTCAACTTTTACTGAATGAGAAAGACATGCTTGCTTTATAATTACTTAACTCAATGTTTTCTTTGTTGATTTTTTTTTAACCAAGAATATAACTATATATAGAATGGAGTTTGTTATGGAGAATGCATATGAAATAAAGACATTATTACAGAAGAATCATTATCTCTACAAACTATGTATAACACTGGATTAAAATGTAAGTAATTGTGCAGCAAAACAGAGAAAGGCTTTTCTCTTTATTTGGGGGTAAGAGAGAGTCCTGGCATAGATTACAACATTGAGGAAGACAAGGAAAAAATTCATGATTGAGTAACTCTTAATATGTTTAAACTGATTTTAAATAATATATGCATATACATGACATATATAGAAATATGTACAGTATATAGTTGCTCCATTTTGGTTATGATATAGCCATAAGTAATGTTAACACTTGATCACTCCTATCAAAAATACGTCAATAAATTTATTCTAGTAAACCTGTATGTGTTAAGAGATTAGAATATTTCATCACTCATTACACAATCCAAAAGGAATCTGATACATTAATATTTAAGACCACTACAAAAATGTCAAAGACATCAAACTATAATTTTGCGTAATTTGTAGGATGACAAATGTATTCTAGTGGGTTATTAGTAAAGGAAAACAAAGGGAAGAGAACGTGAAGGTGATGAGCTAAGACTGTAAATTAAAAGGTCATAGAACACAAATTAAACATGGCAGAAAAGTCAAATTTTCTTCTTGGCAAATCAGAAAACTATATGCTGATTTTTATTAACTAAATTAAAAATAAAATGTAATTATGGCTTTCATGGTGTGTCCCCTATTACATCTTTTCTTTTTGTGCTGCTTAATTAAATTAGCTCACTGATGACAGCCTCACTGATCTCTGGATTTTATACCCAGGCAATAGTAACTTTTACACTTGATGGCTAATCATCATCATTCCTATTTACATATGAGAACTGATTAGAAGAATATTGCTTTTTAGAACTTTGCATTATGATAATTTTTGTTTAAATCTAATACATTAGTTTGCAACCAGAATGACTAATGATTTCTTCAAAGTAAGTTGTGTTATGTAGAGACAGTAATAGAAATTGTGAGCAATTGTGAATTCTTTTGACTCTGATCACGTCATATGAACTGAACCCGTTCTCTATGACCATGGCTACCTGCAGCTCAGAGGCTTTAAAAGACTCTATCCAGGTATAAACCTGCTTGGTCTTCACCTAAATATTCAGGGCTGTCACTACCACAGTTAACAAAGATCATCTTGGTCTATGAACATTATTAGCTTTTGTTTGATTTTTGTCTTCACAATTCATTGGCATATATCAATATACTGCCTCAGATTTGTGTCTTGTCATTTCAATTAAATAATTATAGGGAACATACTTAGAATAAAACCTTTATGCAATGACTCCTCCAAATAATGTATTACCAAATATTTGGTGAAGGAGGTGAAGAAGATGTCGTTCTTGATTATGAGTTGCGTCTATGCAACAAATTAGAATACTAAAATGTAAAATCCGAATGTCCAGTTGTTAGAACAGGTATTATAGTACATCTATGTATAAAAATTAATTAATAGGGGTTAATCCACTACAATTCTCCTTTTCTATTGTCAGCATACTCAGCTTCCACCATGTTATAATGGTTTAAATTTAAAGTGATTTGAACTGCACAAAAATCAATACCTCATCTAAATTTTTCCCTATATTAAGCATCCATTTATGATTCTTTTGTCATCCAAACTTTACTATGATATTTGCAATAAAACATATTTATAATTCAATTGAAACATTTGAATATAAGTGATAGATGTGATAAATGTACTCAAATTAATGAGGCTCCAACTCCAACAACAGCATACTACTCTCCCTTCTATTCATTTACTAATCTATCTTATTATGAGTATATGCTTATAACTTCATAGTTTTTATTGACTTACAGTTTATTATGGTGCTCTATTATCTTAGTGCTCAAATTTCCTCAAATAAACTTAGCAATCCCCTTCAAACTGACTCCTGCGACCCTACACTTCTAATAAAATAGTTCAGTTGTTTTGGTGAATCTAAGTCAATACACAAATATGATTATGGCAATGGCTGAGGTTGTCAAACAAACTCAAAGTTCAGTATGTCTATTTTGGCTTACACTTTGTGAAACTCAATTCTTCTACCACATTTTTGCTTCTTCAGACTCTTGCAGAAGTATCTTGTTACATTTCAAACTTTATGAAATAACAGTCAGCCCTTATCATGTGTTTTAATGTGTTTTGTGTTTACTCTTCTCTTCTATTATTAGCCTCTGTCAATAAAATTAGTACTACATATATCCAAGGAAAGTAAAACCAAAATGTATATGTGACCAGTATAATTACATACGTATATTGGGAGTGCTTTTGATGATCCAGAATATACTTGTTTTTATTATTAGATTTTGGTCTAAATTCGTGTGGAAATGAAATAGGAAAACATAAGCAAACTCTTGGAGTCTAGGAAGCCTGTTTAAAAAGTAGTAGTTTATAAACTCCTGATATGCATAAAGCTTTTGCATTAAAAAGTATTATGTGGCATTTTGTTGCAGTTTTGTTCTGCTTTGTTGCTTGCTTATAAACTCTATTAGCTTATATTGCACAAATATTCACAGCAGATTGTTCACGAACAAGGCACTGAAAAAACTCATTACAACATTTTGTGAAGTCAGTATCATTCTCCTACTCAGAAAATCAATAATGGTTGATATATGAAATTATTTGTCATAGGTAACTCAGATGGTAAGTCATTTGCATTCCATAGCCCATCTCCTTTTTGCTTTATCTTTGTTTCTTATCTCTCAGGCAATCCTTTCTACTAGGAAAAGTAAACGAGTGCTAATTGCCAACCAATGCTGACTCTGGCACATTTTATATCTTCTCAGTAAACATGTGATGCTACGGATTCAAATGCCGTCAATATAATTTGCCTAAAACAACACAATAGCATGCACACACATACACAAGCACACACACAAATAGTTACTGGTCAGTAGACACATGCTGTGATCATGGCAGAACAACATATTTTAAGCAAATATTGAATTTTTAAAATTAACCCAAGACTATAAAGCAGAGTACACAAATGTGAGCATTTATGAGCATAGCAGCAAATCTTATATAAAAATAAACACAATCATGACCATTATCCCCGATTCAACCTAACACACCATCTGTATACAGAAATTTTCTGCTTCTGCACCAGCGCTTTTTCTTTCAGAGTTTAATCAGATTGACGCTTCTGCCACAAAATATTAATCTGAAGCCCACCATGAAAATACATACCAACTTTCCCAGGGGGACAAATTGACTTATTACTAATAGGTTAAAATAGATATTTGAGAAATAAATATCACCATTCAATAAATCCCAGAACTTACTGGCCATTACCATATCATTAGTTTTTTCTTAATAAAAAGTGAGTCTAAATTGCTGTTAGATGAATTGAAGAATAGTAGTATGAATGAATTCTACATCCAACTGCCTGTGGAAATTTCCCTCACAAAATATAAAAAATGAGAAAGGAGCTTTGTAAAATGAATTGATGGACTGGTAAATGTTAACCAGATTTTGGTGGATACATTAACTTAAATGAGAACTAAATAAAATTAGTTTTCAAATCATCAATAATGAATAAGTATAGTCTCTCTTTTACCCACAAAAGATTGATGAACACCAAAAAGTGTGATAATAATACCACCTTCTGTCAAAAATATACAGCACCATTCGTTTATAGGCAGCTCAAGGAAGAGTAAATTTGTAGAAACATTTTGTAAAGTAGTTTGTTCATAACTAGTAAATTGTAAGAAATTCTAGAAATGGTCTAAAAATTCTATAAGTTCTAACTGTGAACACATACATTTAAGATATTTAAGCAGGGCTTGGTGGCTCAGCCTGTAATCCCGCGCCTTTGGGAAGCTGAGGTGAGTGGATTGCCTGAGCCGCAGGTTCGAGACCCGCCTGGGCAGAGAGACCTCATCTCTACAATAAATCAAAAAATCAGCCGGGCGTGGTAGCGTGCGCCTGTAATTTCAGCTACTCGGAAGGCTGAGGTGGAAGGATCGCCTGAGCCCAGCAGTTTGAGGCTGCAGTGGCCGGGAGCGGCCACTGCACTCCAATCAGGGCAACAGAGTGAGACTTCAACTCAAAAAAAAAAAAAAGATATTTAGAATACTTCACCAGTATCACAACAAAAGAGTAAAAACTAAATGTATATAGATTTGTAAAATGAAAAATACTTTATAGAAATAAAAACATTATAACTATACTCAAATAACATATAAAAATATAATAAATGTACTGAATAAAAATAGCATTTTTTCTGGATACACACAAATGCACCAAATATTTAATGTCATCAATAGGAATGAAAACCATCACAGTATTTATGTCTGTTAGGATGACTACAGATATCAGCAAGGATTACACAGCGGCATTTCTTGTATTTGTACAAATTTGATTTCTAAACTTAAAGAGGCTCAATATTTATTTATTGTATCTTTTATGTTTCAAATAATTCATAATACATTCTGCTCCCAGGTGCCTACAAACAAAATTAGAAATGTTCTGGTTTGCTGCAATTTGTAATTAATGAGAATCTGAGAAGACCATGGAACTTCCAGATAAAAAATGATTGGTCACATTGATAAACTGTGGATATTTTCTGTTCCCAGCCAATATATTTGACCATTGAATGTGTTATCTTGTTTTGAATAGGCTATATTTAAAGATTTCTGTCATTTCGTTATCTTCAGGTTTTCAACTTTATACCCTCCCACTAGAACTATATTTCTAAAATTAAAACTGTCACTGTATTTCTCTACTTCACACTCTTCATTCACTTCCCATAAATAAAACAATTAAATAAGAAAACGTTTTGTGTATTATCTGTAGCTAACAATCGTTTTTACTTGCTGAGTTTTCTATCTCATCTCTCTTCCATTGTTTAAGCACTGGTCCACCCTCTGCCTCTCACCTGTCTTCACCCCCAAAGATATTTTAGCTATACTAAATTACTCATTTTATACCTAGTATTTCAGGTCTTTGGACATTCTATTCTCTTTGCCACTTTTCTGATCTTGTATTATTAACAAATTCCTAATTTGACAAGATTGACCCCAATATTACCTTTTCCCCAACCCATTATATTGACCTTAGATGTTTTTTTGTTGTTGTTTTTCCATACATAGCATTCATTTCTTGTCATTGCCCTTATCACACTGCATGTTAATTATAAGTTTCATGAGTCAGATTGTTACAGTTCACATTTCTGCCAGGCACAGTTTAAAGCACAGAGAATTTGCTTAGAAAATATCTATTGTAAGTAAAATTGAGTCAAATATGTAATTTCAAGAAAAAAATTCATCTTTTTACTATTTTACCTGTTCTATCCATCATTCTTCTCATTGGACAAAGTAAGTGTGGGTAGTCTAGAAGATGGAACTTGTATGCCCCCCAACCCCACTTCATAAATAAGAGAATTGTGGCTTTCACTGTATCTCAAACAAAAAGTCCCAGATGTGAGAACAAAACTAATGAACACTGTAATTGAAGTCAAATATCAGCTGTATCCAAGGGCTTATGGGGATGAATTTATTACAAACATGGAGAGTAAGTTAGAACATTTAAAATTTGTCAATTTTATTTCTAGCATTAAGTTAGTGTAGGACTATTGTCAAATGTCAATTTGGCTACATTTCCTAAGTACTCTTCTCTCTTCATTGGAAAAATGGCAATAGACGTAGCAAATTAGAAACCATTTTTCGTGTGGCTTAATTAAATAACACGTGTATAGTGCTTAACAAACTACACAGTGTATTGCAAGCATTCAACTGACATTGACTGTGTTGCTTTTGCTAGTGTTATTAATATCTAGTGTCCATAAGTGGTGCCAGAGAAAGAATAGAATTTTTTTATTCTGTTCTCTCTGCTGAGTTTTGTAGAAGCAAAAATTTATTCCAGAAAGAGTTCTAAACCCTCTAAAAGTGTTAATATTTTAAATTCATAATGAAAATTAAGAAATGGGATTTATTAGTATATTTCCTATGTTACCTATGAGGAAATTATTTGCACCAAATTATTTGTACCTGATTTAGGCTTCGAAACTAAACTGTTAAATTCTATGTCTGTGTTATGCTATGCCTACATTTCTACTAGTCAGCAACATTTTACTTTTTCTTAAGTATTGAGAAATGACATATGAGTAGTAACTCTAGAAATAAAAAAACAAACATTCTCTCATTTATTCCTTATGCTCTTATCCAAAATAAAATTAACTGCAAAATTATGTGATATGTTATAATAAAAATAAAAAATAAATAAAATAACTTAAAGCATTCTACTGAGAGGATGCAAAATAACATATTAATTACCTTCTTGCAAATATATACATTTACTTTTTTTACCTACTAAATGTTAATATCTCTGGAAGTAAATATAAGCTGAGTAAGGAGATATAATATTTTCAACAAAATAAGTGTAGGTGCCTGAGCTATTGAGGTCCTCTTATTTACTTGATAGGAACACTTTTATCATTAATGCTTGGTTAGCTTCCTTGGCAGCATTAAAGAAATTTAACATAACAAAGCTGCTTCCCATCACAGTTTAGATAGCATGTTAATTTAAACTTTTGCAATATGTGTACCTTTGAGTCTCATCATAATGTTACTCTTAACAATTTCTAACTCAGTTCTTTTTTGCTTTAATGAAATAAAAGAAAAGTCTGCTTATTAAGAAACATGGCACTTCAAGTTAATTGTTTCCACTAGCATAAAAACCAAGGCTATGTCTTTATTTTTGGCTTTTGTCTCAATGGAAGAGATTCTTATATTAATATTAGGTGATTTTACCTTTCCACAAAAGCTACAGTTGGATGATTTAAAGCAAAAGCAGAGCAAACTATATCATGAATTAAGAAGAAATGTAGTCAATGTTAAAGCCAGTGAGTTACTACCACTGGAGATAAGGTATGGCTAAACCCAAAGCACTTTATAGAATGCATTAGTAAGGATGATCCAGGAAGAAGTCTTGCTCTCAAGGGAGACCCTGTCTCTCTTCACCTTGGGGTCATGTATTTCTATCTTATTTAAATTCTTAATTTGCCTAGTCGTAACTTTCTATAATATTTATTATTCACCATGTAGGAATTTCTGAAAATTCATAGGATTAGGGGATAATTTAGAAAGGTTAGTTTTAAATAACACTTAAAAGCAGTATAGACTGAAAAATGAATAAGACTCCCTCAACCAAAAGCCTTTTTTAATACAAGAAATGGTTCGTTTTAATTTAATAAATGGTTCACAAAGATGAGAATTAAAATAATGTTAGATTATAATTTTTTTTAATTTTTTGTTTGTACACTGTTTTTGCTTCGTTTTGTTGTTTTTCATTCAAAGTCGTACTCTGTTAACCAGGCTGGAGTGCAGTGGCATGCTCACAGCAACCACAGCCTCGATCTGCTAGGCTCAGGTGATCCTTCTGCCTCAGCCTTCCAAGTAACTGGAACTACAGGTGTGCACCACCATGCTCGGCTAATTTGTTGATTTATTGTAGAGAGGAGGTCTCGTCTAGTTGTCCAGGCTGGTCTCGAATCCCTGGACTCAGGTTAATTTCTCTCACCTTGGCCTCCCAAAGTGCTGGGATTACAGGTTTGAGTCACTGCACCAAGCTGGTACACTGCTTTTAATTACCTGAGGACAAAGACTCCAACTTCTTCCTTTTCCCAAGTCAGAAAGTTAGAGTAAATATGGACTTAATAATTTTAGAAACTCGAATGGCTAACTATTAGTGGTAGGGTTGCACTGAAACCCAGGTAGCTTAATTCCAGATTTGATTCCAAATTGATCCTCAGTCACTAAGCTATATTTTTTTTCCATTAAGTAATTGGTAGTACATGAACACAATGTATTTCCTTTTTGTCTTGTTACTTGTCTCTATGACCACTTTAAAAAAAAAAAAATATTAAGGCTGCCATATAAAATATTAATAAAACAACTCCAAGAAAAAGTGGCAGTCATTATAGGAAAGGATGGGACCAGGAGCTAAATTGCAGAGATTTGAAAATTGAATGGTGTGATTAAAAGGAAATAGTATGCATTAACTGATCTTCTGTTTGTTTACAAAGAGCATGCTAAGAGTATGGAGGATGCAGTAATGACATAGACAAAGAGTTTCTAAAGACTTTTTTTTTTCATTTTAAAATGAGTCACTTGACCATTGTAAACAGTCATTGGAAAGATCAATTATCACAGTAATGACAAATGTGCAAGAAGAGAAAGGATCACCACAATGACTAGTGTGTGCTGGTGTAATCAGGAAGGACCAATATGAGACAGATTTACCCCCAGCACCTTCGCCATAATGAAAGGAAAGAATGATAAGCAGGATGTCCGTATGTATTTGATAGTAATTTGGTGGTGGATTCCAATCTGAGATATGGTGAAAGATGGGAGTGCCAGGTATTTGAAGAGAATGAAGAAAATTCAAAATAGTTTTAATAAAAATAAGAGATCAATCTGATCAGAAAAGTATATTCATAATCTCTGTCATCTAAAGTTATTATTTAAAAATTGTTTGCTGTTGAGTGCAGTGGATTACACCTGTAATCTCAGCACTTTGGGAGGCTGAAATAGGAGGATTGTTTGATCCCAAGAGTTTGAGACCAGTTTAGTAACATAGCAAAACTTCATCTTTACCAAAAAAAAGAAAAAGAAAAAGAAAAATTAACTGAGTATGGTGGCACATGCCTATAGTCCCAGCTACTTTGGGAGGCTGACGGAAGAGGATCACTTGAAACTGGGAGTTGGAGGCTGTGGTGAACTGTGATCACCCCAGTTTTTGTGACAAAGTGAGACTCTGACTAAAAAAAAAACAAAAAACAAACATCATTTGCCAAAGAAGTGCTAAAATTTTAAGTGAAAAAACAATTTGCCAAGTTATATCTATAGTATTACATTAACTGTCCAAAGTCCCACAAAAGATGCAAAAAAAGAATGTTGTTATTGACTCTAGAACATAAAAATGTGGAAAATTAATTTTCTTATGCATTTTCAAATATTCCGAATTTTGTTTAATTAATATTAATTAATTTTTATATTTTATATTTATTGTATGCACTATATTGTAATTCTTGCATGAGCTATAATTTATTCATGTATTCGTTGTTTGACATTTTTCCATTTCATAACTATTAAAAACACTCTTGTAGCCAGGCTCGGTGGCTCAGCTTGTAATCCCATGCCTTTGGGAGGCTGAGGTGAGTGGATTGCCTGAGCCCACGGGTTCAAGACCTGCCTGGGCAGTGAGACCTCATCTCTACAATAAATCAAAAAATCAGTCAGGAGTGGTAGCACATGCCGGTAATTCCGGCTACTTGGAAGGCTGAAGCGGAAGGATCGCCGGAGCCCAGCAGGTCGAGGCTGCGGTGGCCGGGAGCGGCCACTGCACTCCAGTCTGGGCGACAGAGTGAGACTCCAACTCAAAAACAAAAACAACAACAAACAAAAACAAAAACAAAAACATTCTTGTAACCATCAAATACTTAACAGGGGAGAGGCAAGATGGTAATGGAACAGGCCAGAGTGTGAGAGTCTCAGCAAAAGTCAGTGTCTATAAAACTCTCTGCATGCCTGGGTGTGTGCCTGTGGGTGAGAGAAAGTCTGAAGGGAAACTCGGGTTCATGCACCTGGGGTTCTCCTCCTGAGGTGACTGAAACTCACCACCACCCTGAGATTGGAGCCCCCAGTACAGGATTATGTGCCATTTGGGGGACTCACTTGAGAGAGGACAGCAGAGAATAGCTGCTCCTTACCACCTGGCACCTGGCCCATGCCATCACCTGTGGCAGCAGGCCGGACACTAGCCCCAGAAACCATGGAGAAGGCAGGGCATGCATGGAAATCTGGAACAGATCCCTGCAACAGGTGAGGAAAAGCCAACCAGTGCCATTTTCCCTGTCCCGGGACCTGGAAGAGACCTGCATTGCCCCACCCAGCTATATTCAGTCTTCCTTCTTAGGACCTAGAGGCTAGATCCGTGTACACCTCTGAGAGCAACCATGGGACACAGACAGACAAACTCCCCTTCCCCACACTGGAACAGGCACAGACGCGTCTGATCTGAGTTGGAGACTTGACAGCAGCGGCAGCAGCAGATAGGTCAGATCAGTCCAGATCTGATCCATCTTCTTCCCACACTAGTCCATGAGGCATCAGTCCCATGGTGAGAGCAGCCTGCACTGACAGTAGAGGGGATGGGTTGGAGACGGGGGCTGCTCATGGAAGCGGCAGCAGCAGCCAAAAACAGGGGCAGTGCTTGGGAAAGGAACCTGGAGTGACACAAATAGCCACAGAGCGAGTTTGGTTTTTTGTTTTTGCTTTTTTCTTCCCTCTTTCTTTCTGTTTCTG
Source organism: Carlito syrichta (assembly GCF_000164805.1). Taxonomy (NCBI): domain Eukaryota; kingdom Metazoa; phylum Chordata; class Mammalia; order Primates; family Tarsiidae; genus Carlito; species Carlito syrichta. The sequence continues at coordinate 56,963 of NW_007232099.1, read as the reverse complement.
TTTACATTTTCATACTTGCTTTGCTTCTGTTATTTTAACTTTTTTTTTTTCTAGGTTTTCTGTTTGTGTATGGGTATTTTTGAGGGCAAGTACATCAACAAGGGAATTTTGCTTATTTGTTTGTATGGTTGTCTGTATTTTTGTCTTTATTTTTGTTTTTTTATGCCTTTGTTTCTCTGTTTAATCGTTAGTTGGTGCCCCTGTCTGTTTTTCTTCTTCCTCTTCTATTCACCTTCCTTCTTTCTTCTGTCTTCCTTTTTCCATTACTTTGCTTTTTCTTATATCATTTTACTTTCAGGGCAAACATACACCCCTAATGCATGGAAAGATTGTAAGGCAATGGGAAACGGGTTCCAGGCGGCCCATACACCTGTCAACAGATAGCAGTATCTGCAGATAGCTTCTGAGTCACAGCTCTTCCCTTAATTAAAATTCAAAACTGCAACCGGCGGTGGTTCAGCCTGTAATTCCAGTGCTTTGGGAGGCTGAGGTGAGTGGGTTGCCTGAGCCCGCGGGCTGGAGACCCACCTGAGCAATTAGGCAAGACCTCATCTCTACAATAAATAAAAAATTAGCCGGGCGTGATAGCATGCCCCTATAGTTCCAGCTACTTGGAAGGCTGAGGTGGAAGGATTGCCAGAGCCCAGCAGGTAGAGACTGCAGTGGCCGGAAGTGGCCACTGCACTCCAGTCTGGGTGACAGAGTGAGACTGCAACTCCAAAAAAAGAAAAATTCAAAAGTGCAAAAGGCATAGCCCCTCACCCCCAGTCCAACTTCAAAATTGGAACAAAGTCAGAGAATCTACATAATGAAGAACAGGAGACTGAACAAAAGAAGTAAAAGTTATCCCCCCCAATCACTGAACAACAGAATTAAGTAAAAGGTTAAAAAATGGAGGGAGGAAACCTTCAAAAACTAAGAAAAAGCAAAGGAAGAATATAGGTCTCATACAGTCCACTGGGAGGATAACAAATGAGAATACAGACAAATAAACAGCAGCAACAACAACAAAGTCTATAAGAACCACATGACAGGGATAAACTCTCATAGCTCAATAATTAGCCTGGTTGTGAATGGACTAAATGCACCACTGAAAAGACAGAGAATGGCGAATTGAATAAAATATCATGATCCAACAATATGTTGTCTCCAGGAAACTCATCTCACCAGAAAGGACACTCACAGACTCAAAGTAAGAGAATGGGAACAATAGTTCAGGTGAACAAAACACAAAAGAAAGAAGAATTTTCAATTTTAGTATCAAACTACACCTCAAACTATCAAAAAACTATCAACTATTTTTAAAAAGATACAGAAGGTCACTACATAATGATAAAAGGTTTGATCCAGCAATAAGAAAAAGCCATCCTAAACATATATGCACCCATCATAGGAGCACCAACTTTCATAAAACAGCTTTTAGGTAAACTAAAAAAAGATATGACTCTAGCACTATCATAGCTGGGGACTTTAATACTTCACTAACAACACTAGACAGATCATCAAGACAGAAAATCAACAAGAAAATCTGGAACCTCAATGTGATGCTTGACCAAATGAACTTAATTAGTACCTACAGAACACTCTACCCAATGACCATGGAGTATGCATTCTACTCATCACCACATGGAATGTACTCAAAGATCAAACACATCCTTGGCCATAAATCAAGCATATGCAAATTTCATAAGCTTGAAATACTGCCATGCCCCTTCTAAGAATACAGTGGAATAAAAATAAATATCAATATCAACAAAGTTCCCCCCAAACCCCAAAGACATGTAAACTGAACAGCATGATACTGAAAACTCCTGGGTCAACACAGAAATTTAAAACTTCCTAGAAAAAAATGAAAATGAAGAAACATCTTACAAAAATCTCTGTGATGTCATGAAAACAGTACCAAGAGAAAATTATATCTCTATGAACACACATGAAGAAAATGGAAAGATCACAAATTAACAACCTAACAAATCACCCCAAAGAACTTTAAAAGCAACACCACCAAAACCCTAACTTCAGCAGAAGAATCCAGATAACCAAAATAAAAGACCAAATATAGACATAGAAGAAAAAATATAATACAAAAAATTAACAAAGAAAAAAGCTGGTTCTTTGAAAGAATAAACAAGACTGGAGTAACTCTAGCTAGACTGACAAAGAAAAAGGGAGAAAAAGTCCAATTAAGCACAATCAGAAATGCCAAAAATCAAGTAACAACTGATCCTGAAGAAATTCAAAAGATTACCAGAGATTACTGCTGGAGTTCAGCTCCAGGAGAGAGTCAGGGCTTGAGACGGGGGAATCGGGAAGTGGCAAAAAAGAAAAGACAAACACGACAGGAATCGTCTTCCTGGGGAAAGCGCAAGACTCTGCCAATTTTTATTCAATTCTTACAAGCTTATATAGTTTTTTTACTAAGCCCCCTACCCACAAAATGTATCCCATGTTACACATTAAATGTTTACATCATGTTTTTTCTTTTGTTTATGGGGAAGTTGACCTTTACAAGTTTCATTTTGTTCCTTCCTGCTACCGGTGGTGTAACAAAATACCAGCTGCCAAGAATTTATCAGTCACATTCTGTGACCTCTAGGCCAGCTGAATCTCTTCCCCTCGCTATTCTATTTCTTTTCCTTTACTAATCTATTTTCTTAATTCTACCCTTACATATACTTTTAGCAGCAATATATTGACTTGTTTTTTCTTTTATATAACCACACTTATCTTACCCACTACGAATTCTTAATACTCTATTTTTTAAAAAATTTAACTTTCTTAATTCTAATTGCCTTATCTATATTACTTGCTATTTTCTTATCACCTATTTTACATTTTATATTTCTAAACAAAACATGTCTAAATCTACACTTATATGTGAAATTAATCTTACTTCTAATCCTAAATGTATTTAATTTTAAACCTACATTAAGTGTGTATAATTTTGTTTGCCTTAAAACTTAATTATTTCCTATTCCTTATATTTAACTAATACCTACATCTATAATAAACACTTATCTTTTAATTATAACTGTTATTCAATTAATTCTAATCCTTACTTTAATTTTAACCCTCTTTCTAATTAAACTATAATATTTCTTAAATCAAAAGGCATGTCTGTGACTTGCTTTTCCCGAAAACACCTGTTTTTGGAGACACTCTGTCTCAGTTTCTCACTTCCTCATCAATCACAACTGTCAATGTCGTTATTATAAAGGGTATGAAGAAGTACTTGCTTTTCCTTTTTAGCTAAAGGTTGCAAAATTTCACAGGAAAGGGGGTAGTAAAACATTCCCTTGTCCCTTCAGGGGGGAAGTTTTTGCTGTTGAGCCCTTTTTACGTTTCTATACATAGGTTTACTGCTAATTCCACATCCTTGCACATTCTAGCTGATTGTTTTATTTATCAAGGGAAGTGTTTTCGAAGCCTAAGCAGGCCTTCCTGTAAGGCCAAAAGGGGCCCTTCGATAGGGTCCGTGGGGCTCTGCCTCCACCATGGCCGCTTCCCACTGGGGCTCTGCTCCCCGTCCGCGTTTTTCCCCTTTTCGGGTAACCTCCACTTTGCCTCTTTAGGGGTTGCGGCTTCCGGCAGATTACTATGTACATTTGTGTGGAAACAAACTTGAAAATCTAAAGGAAATGGAGGACTTTCTGACATCACACAACCTCTCCAGGTTGAAACAAGAAGAAATCGAGTGCATTAATAGACTGATAATCCAGGACATTGACTGTGTCATAAAAAACCCAAAAAACAAAACAAAAGAAAAAACCAAGGACTGGACTAGATGTCTTTCCAGCAGAATTCTACAAAACATACACAGAGGAGATGATACCCATACTACGGAAAGTATTCCAGGAAATCATGAAAGACGGGACTTTCCCCAGATCATTTTATGAAGCTAACATCACATTGATACCCAAACTGGATAAAGATCCAACAAAGAAAGAGAACTACAGGTCAATATCCTTGATGAACATACATGCTGAAATTCTCAAAAGATTCTAGCAAAACAGATCCAACAACACATCTCAAAAATCTTCCACCATGACCAGTTAGGCTTCATCCTTGGGATGCATGGCATGTTTAATACCTGCAAGACTGGAAACATAATTAAATACATCAACAGATGTAAAAACAAAAAACACTTGATTATATCATTAGATGCCAAAATAAGATTTTTATAAAATACAGCACCCCTTCTTGATAAAAACCCTCATACATATAGGCATAGATGGAACATACCTCAAAATAGTAAGAGCCATTTATGAGAAACTCATAGCCAACACACTGCTAAACAGACAGAAATTGGAACCATTTCCCTTGAAAACCAGAACAAGACAAGAATACCCACTCTTATCCCTCCTGTTCAGCATAGTATTATAAGTCCTAGCTAAAGCAATCAGACAAAAGAAGGAAATCAGGAGTATCCTAATAGAAAAAGAGGGCATTATCTCTTTTTGCAGATGACATGATTCTATATCTCAAAAACCCACGGGAATCTGTAACAAACCTTCTTGCACTGATAAAGGACTTTGGTAAACTCTCAGGATATAAAATAAGTGTTTAAAAGGCAAGCACATTCCTATACACCAACAATAAACAGCAACCCAAATAAAAAGTACAATCCCATTCACAATAGCCACAAAAAAATTGAAATACTTTCGCATCTACAGACGTAATAGACCTTTACAACAAAAATTACAAAACATTGCTCAAAGAAATCAAAGACACAAACAAATGGAAAAATATTCCATGCTTATGGATTGGCAGAATAAACATTAAGATGTTCATCCTACCCAAGGTAATCTACAGGTTTAACACAATACCCATTAAATTACCAGCAGCAGTTTTCTCAAATCTGAAAACCACAATACAGGAATTAACATGGAAGCATAACCGACCACGAATACCCAAAACAATCCTCAACAACAACAACAAAACAAAGCGGGAGGTATCACACCCCCAGACTTTAAACTTTATTATACAACTGCAATAAACAAAACCACCTGGTATTGATACAAAACAGGCATATAGACCAATGGAAAAGGATAGAGATTCTGGAATCACACCTCAATTTCTTAACCAACTCATCTTTGAAAAACTCTCTACCATCAAACACTGGGGAGAGGAGAACCTATCCAGTAAATGGTGCTGAGAAAACTGATTGACCACTCGCCAAAGATTAAAAAAACCATCTATCACCATCACCATATACAAGAGACAGCACTAAATGGAGCAAACACCTTAATATAAAACCTCAAACTATAAGAACCTTAGAAAATCCAGGAGACACCCTTATGGAAATTGGAATAGGAAACCAATTCCTGATCAAAACCTCAAGTGCCCCTGCCATAAGAGATAATATAGGCAAGTGGGACCTCATCAAACTGACAAGCTTTTGCAAAGCCAAATAACTATCAAGAGAGCAGGGAGACAGCCCACAGATAGGGCTTGGTTGATAAAGGCCTAACATCTAAGATCTATAAGAAACTCAAATGTGCTGGAAAAAAAAAAGTTCCAGATACATGAAAAAATGTTCAGCCTCACTAATATTCAAATAAATGCAAATTCAAACCACACTGAGATACCACCTAACACTGGTCAGGATGGCCATCATCGATAACTCAAAAAACAACAGATGCTGGAGAAGATGTGGTGAAAAGGGAACACTTATACACTGTTGGTGGGAGTGTAAACTAGTACAACCTCTGTGGAAAACAATTTGGCAATTTCTAAAAGATCTAAAACTCGATCTTCCATATGACTTTGCAATCCTTCTTCTGGGAATATACCCAGAAGAACCCAGATCACTCTATCAAAAAGATACCTGCACACACGTTTACTGCAGCATTATTCACAATAGCAAAAACATGGAGCCAAATGTGCTGCCTATCAAAAGAGAACTGGATAAAAAATGTGGTACATGTGCACGATGGAATATTATGCAGCCATAAAGAAGGACAAAATTATGAATTTTGCAGCAACTTGGAAGGACTTAGACACCATAATACTGAGCAGACCTTGAACAATTATCAAAATACTAGAAGAAAGGATTTGGCAATACTGGTAAATTGCCAGACACGGGGGGTGGGGGGGTGGCGTGTGAATTGGCAGTAGTGGGAAACTTCTGAGGGTTGGCACACCTCATCAACATGGGTACCAGCATAATGAACATTTGTATACCTAACCCTAAATTGTAATCCACATATTTAAAATTAAAATAAAAAAAAGACACTTGACATCCTTTGTAAAGGCTTTCTTATTTCTGAAGAAGTTTCTTATAGGCGATACACTAGAACTAAATTTCTAAGTCATAAGATATACACACTTCTGTTTCCAATGTATTTTGAAAATTAAAAAAATAGACAAGACAGGAGAATAATGTGACAAGCACATGAGTACTTACTAACTTGGAGCTATTTGTACTTACCCCTATTCTTTCAGATATTTTAAAATAAAGTCAGATCACCACAGATATACTCAAATCTATATTTTTCCATTGTGAAGTCATATTTGCCCTTCCTCTTTCCAGAAGCAACAACCACTATAAGACATGTTTTGCTCTTCATTGATCTATTTTGTTTCTAATGCATATTTAATAATCATAAACATTGCAAAACATAGTTTTATTTTAAAATATATTTATAGAATTTTATCTTAGCATTTATCTAAAGTCTTGTATATTGCATAAGTAACTCTGCACTAGCAAATCATATGAAAGACTTTATTGCTCCACTGCAGGTAATAAAAAGACAATTTAGAAACTTCTTTAATATGCATTGATATGGGAAATGAAGAATAAACTGTGCTGTATGTATACAACGATCAATTCAATATTGATTAATGATAAATATAATATATATGCATCAACATATAGAAACTCAGAAAATATAATATTGACAGTGTTCTTTTTGTGGTGAAGGGAAAAAACCTTAATGCATAAGTAAAATCCAGAATTGTACATGGCTCCCTTTCATGTTTTAAATTAGGAGGAAGAGTGTGAGGCTTTACCAAATCACTCTTGGTTATATAGGCCTTGGTCCTTAACTTTTATTAGAGACTGAAAAACTCTTTTTTTTTTTTTTCCTTCTTGTAAATCATTATTTCACCATTGCTCACAATTTTCTCCTTTAACCTTTTCTCAAATCAGACCAATACATACAACATTCTTCCCAGGCTTGTTTCTTTAGTATTTTCATTTTATCTGTTAGGTCAAAATGCAGGGTCCTCCTTCAGAAGCAGGTTTTTATCTGCAGTCCAAGAAGAATGGTACCACAGAATCCCATTTTCCAGCTTCAGGTCTTGTATTCCTGGCGTGCAAAATATTTCCAGACTTGACTCTCACAGACTAAATGTGTAAAATGGTGAAAACACGGTCTTATTGATATCAATATGATCTTAACTCAGTGATCACACAGAAATTTCATATTTATTTTTGCTGTTCTAAAGATATTAGCTTGAAGTTTTAAAATATATAGTTTAATGAGATTTTTCTTTATTGCTCAGTTTACCTTGTATAATTTCCATGTGTGCCTTGAGGAAGAAACTTGTATTTCATTAGCTATCGCCAGAGTCATCCTGCATTGAATATACTTACTCGGAGCTGCAAATAGACTAAGTGGCTATGCTTCATGGGTCTCTGGACCCAGGCTGGTGCAGTAGTTTCTAACTGGGCTATGTTCTCATAAGTCACAGAAGTACAAGTAGATAATTTCAATCACTTCTCCTGTGGTGCTTTAACATGCTATTGAACAGACCATGTCACAAGGCTAAGGCCAAAGTAAAGAATACTGAGAAGTACATTTTTCTTACCATGAGAGCATGGGAACAAAATGAATGTATCATTCCATAACAGAGTGAGAATTGAGCCCAAAAAGTCAATATATTGCGGAGCTCAACTTCCTGCTTGAATTGTAGTGCTAAAAGAAAATATTGGCTCCCTCGAGCTTTATGGATTTGCAGACTATCTGTTGTCAGAAAAGGGAAACATGTAAAACAACATGTTTCCTTGGTTAAGACAAAAAGCTTTTCTTAATTGCTGGAAAACTAAGTGTACATCCAGAACCCACGTACAATAGTCTTTTCATCTCAGAAACTTAGAAATTTATAAATCTTTTAAAAAAAATAACGGAGCTCTATTTTATTCCTAGTTGTTTGGTTCTATATACTGTTTTAAATTACAAGCTCTTTCAACTCCTCTTAGAAGGAGGAAGGGCTTTTGAAACAAATAACTTATGATGAGTGGGTGAAAGAAATTACTGAACACTTTAACAAGTAGCAAAGTGGCAAACCAAATATATATCAGCTTCAAAAACTTCCTATAGGCAAATATTATGATGACTGTGTGGTGGATATATGTCTTCACAGAGAAATAGAATAATATCTATCTACGTTTTATCTTAGTGTAATGAAATATTTCCTCTCATCCTTTCAGAATGGTCATCAAAAGTTTCTTATAGAAAGAAGATAATTATTGCTTGATTCATTCTTCCCAGAGAGTGATTTTATCTCATCCCAAGGTGTCCAGGAATAAGAGGGTAGTTTAAACATACTGATATTACCAGCAAATGATTATTGTTACACTAACCCTAACAAATAGAAGTAATACTGAACTTAAAACATACTGAACACTTTAATTTTTTTTAAAGGCTAATATAAATTCTAGTGACTTTCCAAAATTAAATAATAATGATTTCCTCCCTTCTCCCTCAAAATCAAGTCCATCAGTGTAGAAATAAAAAAAAAAAAATACTATGCGAAATTCAGATGTATGGATTAATCTTTTTAGTGAAGTCTCTTTGTGAATTATTCCAAGTTAAGTACTAGGATTTTTAATGCATTTATTTATTTAACAAATATTTATTGAGAGGTATACATGCCAAATACAGTTCTGGGAGCTGACATAAGGAATTACATAAGACATAATAATTTCTTATTCCATTTTATTGTAAAATACAAATAAATATTTGTAGATAATATTATCAGGTAGTTAATAGTATTCTGAAAAAAATAAAATATTTTAATACGATATCCTAAAAATAAAACAGTAAAACAACTGGAATTGACTGAGCCTCTAATTAAGGACCATGAAGAGATGATATTTGAACAGGGAAACCAGAATCTAAAGAAATAGCATACCATTCCAGGTAAAGGCAATGGCTAGCACAGTGCCACCAGGGACCCTAAACTGTCATGTTTAGAGAAAAGGATATCCCCCCAATGACTGAAAAGTAGATAGCAAGGCACAGGGGGTCAGTTAGGGGGTCTCAGAAACCAAAGAAGGATTATAGACTTGGCACATATGCAATAGGACACACTGAAGGAATCTGAGGCGGAGTGCAACTTGACTGTATATGTATTGAAACACTCTGGCAGATGTGTGGGAAGTAGACCTCGGGAAAGATGAAATGTGGAAGTCAAGACCCTGATTAGTCAGTCAAGAGAGAGATGATGAGTCTTAGGTTTGTGACAGATTTGGTTAGATTAAAAAATTTAAATAATCCAGACTAGAATTGGAAAATGGCAAGCAAATAATAAAAGGCTTGTTATCATACAGGTAAAAAAAAGGAAGATGATCCTTATTGTGTTTGTCATATCAAAGCGGAACATTCTTATCCCCCAAATTGTTTTAAAAGTAAATATTAAAGCAAACTACCATATATAGTTTATACCATATAATGCATATGAGCATTAAGAGAAAAAACTTAATTTAAAAATAGTATAAACTTGGATTAAAGAAAAAGATTCTTTTCCTATTTCATTTTCCTTTTACTTCAATTTACTCTTAATGCTAGAAAACATTATTTTTAGGCTAAGAAAATGCATTAAATATTGTATCAAGCTAAATGAACTCTTAATTTACATAATCCATTTAAGATAGTACTAATCATATCTAATCTAGTGCAATAACTCCAGTTTTTCTGGGAGTTATTCCTACCTCTTTCATTTTTCCGGAGTTCAAAATGTACTCTGATGAATCAAATAATTGTTAATCAAGCCTTAGTTTAATAATAGCAGTGTCATCATTAAGAGTTGGTAGATTACAATTAATCCTTCCCAAGAAAATAAGGAAATAATTAATTACAGTGAATTCTTCCCACGGAAAAATATTGATTTTCTATTCAATTTTATTACTATTGTTCTTAACTTTAAGTCAATGGGTTTTCTTGCATCCAACCATATAAAATAAAGACCAAGATCTTGCTGTTAGAATTCAGTAGTCAGCTGTCCCAGGTTCGAGTACCTTTGTTCCGAATACATTTCTCTTCCTATTTTTACTCTATTTTGGAGGAAGATTCGCTTTTTCAGGCCTACTGTATTCCCACCATGCTCCTGTGTTAGCTTGGGTTCAACTGGATTTGGTCAATATGAGGTACCAGTGGAAGGTTGGAATTAGGGAGAATTGGAGAAACCTGGCATTTCTTCCTTTCCCTTGAGTATTTCCAAGAATATTGGCAATACATTCACAGTCCTAACTCCTGCCAGAACAGCCTTCCATGGCTCCGGCTCTTGCCAGGTGAGCCAAAACCCTGAACTCCACCAACATGACTTTTTCTTTTTGTTTTTCCAGTCTGGTGCTGTTGATTTCTAGTTTTCCAACTGTCTCTCAGGTTTTTATGTTGTTGTTTTTGTTTCCTTATCTGTTATAAATACACATAATTCTTGCTGTTTGCCTGGTTGGACCTTGACCGTATCTTAGTTTGGATTCTAATTTTCTCTATCTTTCTCTCTCTCCACTGATCTATCTACTCCAATTACCTCCTCTAATGACAAAGAAGAATAAATAACTGTTGCCCCTGTCTTCATTAGAGATTATATAATGGATATAAATATTTATTTGGTAACAGTGAAAAATAGGACTGTACTCAATCCACATTCTTCCTCTGATTGTATTGTCATTTTACAAGGGAGACTAGAAATGTCTTATGTAGTTTGTTTACATGTTTGCCTAGATAATCTTGGCAAATATACAATCTAAATAATGTAAAGTTTATCAGATAATAGACAATAGAATTTCCATCTTCCTGAACATGATGACTACCCATGATGGAAACTCAATTTAAGTAAGATGGATGTTTTTGCAAATGTTATCTATGGTCCCTCAACCTTTTAGCTCATTCATTCATTTACCTCAGATTTCTTCAGTTCATACTACATCCAGAAGACGTAACGGTGATTAAAAACAGATGATCTTCCTTTCCTGAGACCTACTGTATAGTTCAGAGGATCAATCAATAAAGTTGATTGATAAATGTACATTGCCTGGTACATGCTATAAATGCACACTGACAACTTATGAAAGTACTGGGAAGGAAAGTGAATGATTACATGAAAATATAATGTGGAGAATCAACTTTTGAAGGATTCAGTTGAACAATATCCTCTTTTCTGAGGTTCTAACACTGAGCTGTGACTAAAGACTGGACAGAAACTAAATGTATGAAGTCGAGAGAACATTCCAGCCACAACAAACAGCCATGTCTTAGTTAAGCAGAAAATAGCCAACAAATGAGTGGAGAAGCTCTGAAAGAGTTAGGAGGACAAGAGACTGTGGTGGTCAGACCTTTCTTCTAATTATAGGAATTATAGGTCACATTAATTCCCTATAGCTATATAACATACTAGCCTCTATTTAGCAGCTTTTAAAAATGACCATTTGTTAGCTCAGTTTTCTAGATCAAAAGTCTGGTGGTTTTAACTCTGCTTGGAGGGAAAATCTGAGTGTCAGGTTATCTACATTCCTTACTGGAGACCCTGGAATAAAATCTACTTTCAGGATAATTCAGGTTAATGGCAATATTCAGTTTCTTACAGCTGAAAGATGGAGATTTTCTCGTCTGTCAGCTTGATGTTGGTCTTTGTTCCTAGAGTTCATCAGAATTCTTCTAATTTTTTCTATATACCACCTTCCAGAAACCATGGATGAAGGTCTTGTCACACTTTGAACCTCCCTGACTTTGGGGCGGGAGGTTTGCATCTTTCTGAGACTTCTGCTATATTTTCCATTCCTAAAGGGCTCATGTGATTACATTGGGCCTACCTGGATAAACCATGGTTCTCCTCTTAGAATCAGCTGATGAATAATATTAACTACATATGCAAAGTTCCAGTACACCTCGTCAATGTTCCACTGAGAACCAGAAGATGAAAATTTGGAGGGAGGGGAGATGTTTAAAACTCTTCCTAGCACAGTCATATTAAGACATATTTACTTATTTCTAAGATGATTGTTATGCCACTGAAGGATTTTAAACACAATGGTGGCGATGTCAACCTGGGTAGTGTGTAACTAAAATATTTTCTGTTACTATTGAGAGAATGAGGTAAAAAAGTATTTCCATCAAGAACTGTGAAAGAGAAATGATGCATGTGAGCAATCAAGATGTTTATGAGAAATTTAGTGAATCCAGCCATAGGCTTATATCTATATAGATTGCCTTTGAAAGGAAACAAGCGGTCTTACTCCTGGGAAATTAGCTACTAATAGAGAAAGCTGAATAAGCAAGAAAAATAAAACAGCAAGTAAGTTGAAGCAATGTATGTTGTCCAAATTGACAGTATATTTTAGGATGTCATGAAAGAGAATATTATAGTCTTATCCTTGAGAGAAATGTTTAATTTTTTGTCGCCGATTATTCTTTCTAGTATTTCAAAATATATTCTTTATCATATTGTGTATTTCTATTGCTCATAAATGAAGAGTATCTTAAATAGTTATTAATTTTTTGTTAATAGATTTTATTTTGTATAGCAGTTTTAATTGTATAGACATACTTGGATTGATATTACAGGAGTTACCATATGCCGTATACCCATTTTCTCTTATTTATTCCTTACATTAGTATTGTAATACTAGTTTGTTTCAATTTATAAGTCTACATTAATACATTATTAATTAATGTTAACCGTATATTCAGATTTGTCTTAGTTTTTACCTAATTTCCTTTTCTGGTCTAGGATTTCATCCAGTATATCACAGCATATTTAGTTGTCATGTCTCCTGAGGCTCCTCATAGCTGTGAAAATTTCTCATATTAGTTTTATTTTTAATAACATTAGGTTTTGAGAAATACTGATATTGCAGGATGCCCCTCCACTGAAATTTTTCTGAAAATTTTTCCCATGATTAATCTGATGCTATTGGTGTTGAAAAGGAAAATCAATAAGAAACATGTAATTTTACTTTTTATCTTTTTGCTTTATTTTTATTTTGTAGAAATAAGGTCTCACTATGTTGTCCAGGCTGATCTGGAACTCCTGGTCTCAAATTATCTTCCTGCCTTGGCCTCCCAAAGTGCTGGGATTATAGGCATTAACCACACTGTGCCCTGCCAGAAGCATGCAATTTTCATCACATAGTATCAAGGGTACTTAATATCAACATGATATGCATGACTATTGATGTTGACCTTGATTCCCGTGGGTAAAGCAAAATTTGTCAAATTTCTTAATGATAAACTCACTCTTTCCTTGCTCACCTTCTCATACTGTGCTCTTTAAAGTCACTATGCTTAGCCCACATTCAATGAATAGGAAATTATGCTTCTCCTTTTTAAAGACAGAGTGTCTACATAACTTATTTGAAATTATTCTGCGTAGGAGATTTGTCTCTTCTTCCTTGAGTACTAATTTCTTCAAACTTTTTTTATATGAGAAATAACTCGTGTGTGTGTGTGTGTGTGTGTGTGTGTGTGTGTGTGTGTGTGTGTGTATCTTATACTTGGGGTTATGATCTAATACTAATTTATATAACTTTTGCTTACATTATTTCGATTTTGGCTATTGTTAGTTTTTTCATTGGCTTTTGTGCTCATTTGACAGACCTCAATTAATATTTTTGTTTATAATTTGAGTACTTCATTGCTTTATGGCACTGAGGGATTCTCCACACATGCTTTACTTTTTTCCTGCATATGCCTAAAATCATCTATTTGTCCAAGGTATTTTTTGTTGCAAAATGGTTACCATAAATAAAGATATGAATGCTAGCTTTAATCCCTGTAACTGGGATGGCATTTTTAGGACCTCTTAGCTGAATGAATGAATAAATAAATAAATTTATGTGTTATACTAACCCACGTATATAGACATGTCTATAAATATTTCCATACATAGCCATCTGCATCTATATTTATTTCAATAATCCATGATCACATAGCTCATTCTAGCCCTTTTTCTTGCTGATCTGTAAATTTCATCTCCCACAATGAGAAACTTGACTTTCACCACTGAACATCAACTTATAAATGGTTCAATTTCAATATATATGTATAGCTATGACAAAATCTTTAACCTGTACCCCCTTTGGAAACAATGTTGTTGAATAGACTAGAGTACCTATATATAGTTCCTTCTGACTTAAGTCTTACAGACTTGTTTCATTTCCAAAGTTACTTATGTCAGTTCATTTAGCTACATCACACATCTTTTATGCAGTTAGAGTATCTTGTCACAGTCTGCATTCCTTCTGTGGATTACTTAACCTTCTAAGTATGTTTTTTTAATCTTCACATATTAAGGTTCACTCTTTGTGCTGAAAAGTTCTACAGGTTTTGGAAGATGCATAGCCATGTGCCCTCCTTCACAGTAGCATACAGAATGATTTCACCAACTTAAAATTCCACAGTGCTTCACTTATTCACCACTCCCCGTTTTTCACTAAACACCTGTCAACAACTTATCATTTTTCTGCTTTATAGTTTGCCTTCCTAAAATGCCATATAACTATAATCAAATATTGTCGGCTTTTCAGAGTAGCTTTTTCCACTTAGCAATATGTGCTAAAGGCTCTTCAATGTATTTTTTGTGGCTTGATAACTCATGTAATTTCATAACTTAATAATATTATATTCTATACTCAATGGGATGAGGGTATCATGGTTTGTTTATCCTTCCACAAAAAAGAACAACTTAGTTACTTCCTTTTTTGGCAATTATAAGTAAAACTGCAGCAAGTACTCCTGAGCAGGTCTTTTTGTTGACATAAGTTTTCAATTCAGTTGGTTAAATACCAAAGAGCACGGTTACTGGATTGCATGACAAGACATTGGCTTTGTAAACAACTGCCAAAAAGCCTTTTGTACCATTTTGCTTTTCTATCAAAAATTGATAAGAGATCCTGCTATTTCACATCTTTGGAGGCATTTAATATTGTCATTTTTAAAATTATTTAGGCAATATAATAAATGTATTGCAATATGTCTTTTTCATTTGAAATTTCTTAATGACAAACAACATTGTGAATCTTTTACATGCTTATTTTCTATATATCACCTTTGGTCAAATATCTATTCAGATAGTTTGTGCATTTTCTAATTAAGTTGTTCATTTATTTATTGTTGAGTTTTAATAGTTATTTTTATATTCTAAAGAAAAGGACTTTATCTGATATATGTTTTGCAAATATTTTCTCCCAGAGTGTGGCTTATCTTTTTGTTTTCTTAACAGTATCATTTGCAGAGTAGAAGTTTTTAATTTTAATAAAGTATAAAATATAAATTTTTTCTATTATGAATCACATATTAAATGGTACTGCATCTAAAAATTCATGCTCAAACCCAAGGTCACTTTTTTCTTTGTAATCTTTTTTTTTTTTTTGAGTTGGAGTCTCACTCTGTCGCCCAGACTGGAGTGCAGTGGCCGCTCCCGGCCACCGCAGCCTCAACCTGCTGGGCTCCAGCGATCCTTCCGCCTCAGCCTTCCAAGTAGCCGAAATTACAGACATGCGCTACCATGCCCGGCTGATTTTTTGATTTATTGTAGAGATGAGGTCTCGCTGCCCAGGCGGGTCTCAAACCCGTGGGCTCAGGCAATCCACTCACCTCAACCTCCCAAAGGCACGGGATTACAGGATGAGCCACCGAGCCCGGCCTGAATTTTCTATATAGACAAGCATGTCATCTCTGAACAAAGTCTGTTTTATTTCTTTTTTTCTCTATACATATATGTTTTATTTCCCTTGGTAAATCTCATTACAATTATAACAGTGAATTTATCTATTTATTTTTGTGCTTCTCCCAATTTTTATCATATATTTGCACTTGATTTTTAAATGGATCCTCATGAAGAATTGTTATGTCTTCTTTAAAAAATTGACTCCCTTATATATGTAGTGTGGGTTTCTTTATTTTTTTTTTGAGTTGGAGTCTCACTGTGTCGCCCAGACTGGAGTGCAGTGGCCGCTCCCGGCCACGGCAGCCTCGACCTACTGGGCTCTGGCCATCCTTCCGCCTCAGCCTTCCGAATTGCTGGAACTACAGGCGCGCGTTACCACGCCTGGCTACTTTTTTTATTTATCGTAGAGATGAGGTCTCGCCAAGTTGCCCAGGCGGGTCTTGAACCCTCAGGCTCAGCAATCCACTCACCTCAGCCTCCCAAAGGCGCGGGATTACAGGCTGAGCCACCGAGCCCGGCTTAGTGTGGGTTTCTTATAAACAACTTTTAATTAATTAAATCCACACTGACAGGCTCTGAATTTCAGTTGGTCTACTGAGAGCATGCATATGTCATGTGAATTGATTGACAATCAGACAATCATGTTTTAGGGACAGGAGAAAGGAAATATAAATAATCTATTATAAGATATTTATATTAACTGTGAAGTGTCATAGTGTTATTTGAAAGTAGACTTTTATTTGAAAGTAGATTTTGCTTAGCTGTAAATGTGTATTGCAAATTCTACAACCACTGAGACTTTTAAAAACTATATTATGCTAAGAGATGAGAGGATATTAAATCATATAAAATGCTTAGCTAACATCAGAGAAGGCAAAAAAGGAAAAATAATTTTTAAAAGACTGGTAAATGATTAGGAAACAGAATGAACATGATGGATGTTAATCCAATCACATGTCAATATTCACTTCTAATTCCACTGAATCCCTTCAGTGAGTCTCATATTGCTTTTGAGTAAGTTGTATGTGCTTAGGATATGTGTTTCTTTTGTGAAAGCTTTTGCTCTTGTTTACACTGTTGCTTCAAGTAACTTTTGTGTGTTTTTCTCTTCCTAATATGCACTTCAAGATGTCATCTGTGGCTGCATGGTGCTGAGGTTCTCTATCTTTTTAACATGAACACTCAGACTGTATTTTTTTCTTTAGCTCTGTTATTGTCTTTGGAACTTAGATTTTTCTGCTATACAGAGTTTCACCCTTGATCTTTCATTTTGTCACTGAAGTGATTTTCATACTATGTTCTCTGACTTTTTCTGTTATTCACAAAAAGTTCTTTCTTTTCTCCTACAGCTTCCTTCATGGTCCAGGTCATAGTAACAGCAAAAGAATATTTGAAGCTCTATGATAGACACAATTGTGTAAAATCAGACAATGGGAGAATTGCCACAGTTCCTATACAGAAATATTTATCTGTCACTAGTGAGTAGTCACAAAATCATGAGTGAACCAAACAGTTATGCCCCCTTGTTCCAACCTGTGTAGTTATGCAAAACAAGGCTTCCTTGGGAATGGAGCCTGGATTAGGCTCAAAATTATACTTTCCTCTCCTAAAACTGACATGACGAGCATGTCTGATAATCAACTTCTGTGGTGCCCTATTTCTACCTAAAGATTCACCTTTTTTTTCCAAGAGGACAAAAGCTTGGCTCAAACTAATGGATACACTTAGGTTAGTATTGACAGAGTATTTTTTTCTTTCATTTTCTAAAAGAAATGAGATTATCAGTAATATATTTCAGCAATAGTTCATGTCTCACAAATGTCTTCATATCTCTATCATTTTAGCATCTCTAACAGAGATATGTCATACAGAAGTAGACATTTATATGCTTTCTAAATTTAGCATTATTTGTGAGCTAAAGTCATGGAAGTGCCAACTTTGGCCTATATGGACACAACTTCTCTATTGTGTGAATTAAAGTTGTTGACCTACATTTTCAGAAAATCAAAGAAAGAAAATTGTTGTCTGTTAACTACTTCCTTGATCAAAACAATCCTTACAAAATGAAAGTATATTTACCTACTCCTTTTTTCCCCTCTAACTGCAAATGTATCTAGTCCTCATATTACAGTAGGCTGAAATTCTAGCACAATTAGTTGAATGCAAACACACTATTTTGATTAGTGATGGTTTTCTATTTGAGTTACAACCCCCGTTATAGTTTTCTTCTCCATACCTAGTTCTCTCAGGCATATAAATTTGCCTCCTTTTCTGCACTGTAAACCTATGCTGGCCCAGAATAGGCAGTCAACCACATATCTTCCAATATTACTATTTTTTCAAGAGATATTGTGCCTGACATTTCACCAGTGGAGATGAAAACCTTTTGTTTGAGGTAGAAGTGTTTAATAAATCTCACATAAAATAGCTGCCTCCTTAGAAGCAAAAATGGATCATTCTCTCACAAGTCACTTATATTTTGTTTTAAAATATCACCACCTTAATGTACTTAAATTAACTATAAAAATGGACGAAAGAGAAAAAAAATAAGGAAAGATAACCTAGCTGTAAAAATACCCTGTGGGAGGGGCAAGGTCAGCAATCTAAAGTATGATATCACCAAGACTAAATCTAAGATCTGAGCTGAAGGGTAAAAATAATGTGACAGTTTGTATTCAAAGATGGGGCTAGATTAGGTCTATGGTTTCTAATATTCTTCATAGATTTAATAAATCTAAACAACTAACTATAGTGCATACTGCTAAATGGGGTGGGAGGAAACAGAAACTATCCCTCCAGTGAATGGTGTTTTCAGATCGTTATCATGGTTTCAGACAAGGAAAACAGAATTCAGAATAAAGTTTCATTCTTAGAGGGGAAATTATATAAGTCATAGAAATGATTCCTGGTGCCATGGAGTATAGTTGCTCTGTGGGTTCTTGACCTCACTACAGAAAAGAATTTCAGAATAAGTCATAGAAAGAATTTTAATGTACAGTTTACTAGAGAGAGAGAGGGAGAGAGAAAGAGAGAGAGAGAGAGAGAGAGAGAGACATTCAAAAGAGAATGTGGGTGCCTTAAGGGAAAAGGCACAGCTTACTGATAGCAGAAAGCTTTATATATTGTCCAAAACTATGACTAGGCAACCTGTTTTTTAAGATTAGTGGGTTGCGTGGGTTACAACAAGCTATTGATCACAAGTTTCAATTCTTATTGTTTCATTCCTAAGCTTACTTGTGTCACAAGAAAATTTTGCAATAACAGGAAAAGTTGCTGTTTAAGTTTTCTCTTAGAGCACTGTGCCTCAGTTTGTTGGTAGCTTCCTATTGCCTTTGCTTATAGTCTTTGCGATTGTGCTAGCTGTCTTTCATTCCAAGGTTAGGTCTGATGTGCCAGCTCATGCTGTTCAAAGAGTTATGCTCCAATAAGAAGCTTTCTGTATGTTGATCATCCTGTTTCTCATTTAACTAACTTGCACTTGCCTATGGAAACTCATCTATTTATACTTAAACTATTCTAGCTGTGCCTGTGTCAGAAGGAAACTCAGGTATATGGGTGCTGGAGAAGGAGTAGGAAGAAGAAGTTATAAAAGGTATATAGGTTGGGAGTCTCACCTCAGGCAACACACACTATGGTACTTAGACCCACTGTGGTCATACACCCTCTCTCCAGCATCTACCCCCTCATATCAAAACCAGAGTGCTCAATACAACCATGTTATTCCGAATGAGTTAGGATCTGGTGGTGACTGAGTACTCTGATGACAAGGGCTGGTGTCTGAGTGAGACTGAGAAAGACAGATATCATGACTGGCAGAGGCCCAGATAGGAGAACAGCATAAATGGAGATAGAAAGGAAGAGACAGTTGTTTGGATTGGGAAAACTTGGAGAATGGCAGGAAAAGGAAGAGGAAAGTAATACAAAAGCTAGAAGAGTCTTCTACTGACCTTCTGCCCCAAATAAAACACAGATGTATATATTTTTCTCAGCTGTTCTTATAATAGGTCCTGCCCATAGTACAGAACAAAGCAAACATTACATAGCTTTCTTAGACCAGTGGAAACTAGACCTCATCTGATCAAGCAATAAGATTATAATTATATAATTATATCAAGCAGTAAGAAAATGTAGACTCAAAGGAAAAAGTGACTTGAAGCATTTCATAGTGTGAATTACCCTACTTCTCTCATTGCCTGTTGGGGTTCCCTATACTGTCACAGGTTGGGTCCCAAGGAGTGCAATCTCTGCCCAATATTTAGAGTGTAGAGAGTTTATTAGGGAGGACTCAAGAGCAATAACTAGGGAAGAGAAGGGAAGGGAAGGCAGCAGAAGTAGGCAGAGGGAGAAGTCAAGCTTCATTGCTCTCTCAATGGAAATCTCAGCAAACACTAGATGGGTCTCTGAAGATGAGATAAATATTCCCGGCCATCCTGAGAAGAAGACCAGGACTTTATCCTCCTTGATGATCAACCCTTGACTGCCATTGGCCTGGAAACATGAAATGACCTTGGCTGAGGGATACTATTTAGATGAGGCAACCCTGAAAGAATCTAATAGATGAATGTGGTCTTCCTGTAGGAATTCTATTTTAGGGGGCAATGAGGTCTTCATTTCTGGGAGGGTGGAGCCTGGGTGGCACATCACATCTTCTACTGCATAGAATTTATTCCTTTATGTGACAACTCAGAGATAATGAAATAGTCACAGCTCCATCTGGCTGAAACCACAGACTCAAAATGGACAATAGCTGGAAAACTATTTTTTTAAATGGTTCTGTCCCCAAGAGGCGTACAGTGGGCACTCCTATACTTGGAATGCAGCAGCTTTCAGATAGAGTGAGCCTCACTACTGCACTATCACTACAGCACTGGGTCACCATTTACCAAAACATAATTGACTTTAGATGGGCTATGAAAAAGAGCATTGGTTTTGAAATCTGGAGATTGGAATTCTCTCTCTGTCTCTGTTATATAATTGAATTAGTTTATCAGTCTCTTTTATCGCATTTCTTCATCTGTACAAAAGGGTATTCAAATCTCTGCCTCTTCCCCCATTAAAACTGTATGAATAAAATAATAAAGTATTTGAAAATGTTTTGTAAACTGCAAAAGTTTGCATTAATATTTCCAAGAAACCTTTTAGCATAATACAGGTTGGATCAATTAACAGTTCATGAAAGACCTTACTTTTGATTTCTATATACTGTTTTGTTTGTATTAACTTAATAGATTTGCACTCAACGACAATCAGAGTAGAAATAGTTTCTACAATTAAGTTTTAGAAAATATGCAGTTATTTGTAGCAATACACGTCTTTTTTATCCATTGCATCTGGAAAACATAACAGTAACAACAGTAACTAAAATATAATATTTTGTTTTGCCTATCTCTTTCCTACAGAGCAGTTTTTCTTTGCCCTTATGAAAGGAGCATATACTTCTAACTTTATTAGACCATTAATTCTAAGCCTGAGCAAAGTTATGTTGCCCTGATAAAACATTCTACTATCATAAATACCAGAAAAAAAGAAGTTGGATTCACAAATCTAATTCTTAATTTTGTGACCCCCAAAAAACCTTAGACTCTTTTGAAACCTCAATTCCTAAAATTCCAAAGTGAGAATTTTTAAAAATCACACTAAAATACATAGGTGAAGTATAATTAGTATGAAAATGATGAATAATAGAAACATGTATTTTTACTAATATTAATCATAATTATAATAGTAGGGTATTTGTAAAACTGCCTTTCACAGAAATTAAAAGGCAAATTTACTTGTTGTAGTTAAGGGGCATTTCTGAATACGATTTTTCAAATTTTGCAGATATCATTCAACCCAATGTTTCAAGTCTAGTTAAACAATGCCTTTTAATGGTTTAAGTTTTCATTATTATTACTTTGATTTAGAATGTTTGACCTCACAAATAAAGTAAAATATCTATCTGAGAAGGTCATCTTCATGAAAATCTCGAGATTCCTTAAACACTGAAAGTAGCTAGTGACTTGCCCTATGAAAGAACAAAGAATAAAGTAAGTATGTTTTTATCGAAGAAAGTGGGACGGTGAAATTTGAGACCATTGCCTTAGGCAGTTGTGCCTTAAAAAAGATGGAGAAAATTTTAAAACAAATCCTGCAGACTTAATGCAAGCAGTAAAAATTTGTTTAGAATTTGTACTCCATGGTCTGAATAGATAGACATTTAAAAATTTTGCTTTTTAAAAACTTGACCAGATTAGACAAGCAAGCAAGTGATCAAGTTATGGTATCTGCATATTTCTGACATCTTCATATGCTCTTGTCACATTTTAAAAATCAGCAATAAACCATGAAGGCTATAAAAAGTGACTGCATAATTGTTGTGAGTTAGACTGACCTTTTATCTGAGCTATGAACTGCTCTGCATAATCAACCAAGCCTCCTATCCACCCATCTTCAAATCAGGGATTGCTCTGCAGCCATCTTGATGAATGAATGAGAACTGAAAAATTTGTTCCCTGAAGGGCAGAATGACAAGTCACTAAAGTGTCCCAAGGTTCTGCTATGGACTCAACTATTGATTATAATTAGGATAATTTCTCACTGATTAACCTGAGAGTTCCTTTGGGGCAGGAGATATGTCTTATTTGTACTTACATTCTAAGGGGGTTAATTAACATCTTTCAGGATGCAAGTCTTAAAATCATCTTGTTTCATTTGGTTAATGGAGGAGATATCAGGATAGGTAAAGAAGTAAAAGGTCAGGAAGAACTGTGTGTCTAAAACTCATAAAAAGCTTCCCTGGATTTCATCTCAGAATACAAACTTTTTCCTGTGGCCCTTTGTACATAACCCAGGTCTCCACACCTTCCCTGCTTCTCTGTCTCTATCCATGTTGAAAGAAGTTCGGCACCAGTAATGACTCCACACCCGGCCAGGACCAAGAGATTTATTAAAGTGGCTGTTACAGAGGGGATCTGTAACGGGAAAAAAGAAAAAGAGAGAGAGAAAGAGAGAGTAAGAGAGAGAGAGAGAGAGTGGGAGAGAGGCAGGGAGAGAGCTGCAGAGAGGGAGAGAACGACAGAGAGAGAGAGAAAGAGAGACCAAGAGAGAGTTGCGGGGAGAGGGCTGTATTTATCAGCCTGACAGGGGAAGGTAGGGGCCGTGCTATGTTCCTATTGGAGGAGCTGCATGGGAGCAGGGTGGGGCCAACGCCGTGTTATTGTCCTATTGGACCCATAACCAAGTTAGCTACGGATTGGAGGCTTGCAGGTTTGAAATTGGCGTTCAGAGAGGTTTGAAATTAGCATGCGCGGGAAATTGTGCTCACAGAAGCCGGGACCTAGGGCCTTTGTTGTCTGGTGTGTTGGTGCCATTTCGGGAGTGCCCCTCTGGTCACTTCCTGCACCCTTCACATGTGACCTTTCTACTCACAACAATCTCTTATTCTTCTTCGTTTTATTCTCTCATGATTTCTTCCTTTTCTTGGCTTCATTACTTTTTCACTTCCCTCCTTTCCTTCCTTCTTACTACC
Organism: Carlito syrichta; assembly: GCF_000164805.1. Taxonomy (NCBI): domain Eukaryota; kingdom Metazoa; phylum Chordata; class Mammalia; order Primates; family Tarsiidae; genus Carlito; species Carlito syrichta. Next base: position 33,559 of record NW_007232099.1, on the reverse strand, counting down.
CACTCTTTGGGTTTATACATTATATACAAAGTCCTTCTTTTTATTTGTGTCTATGTTCTGTCTTCTAAAAAAATGAGAGTATGATTGGTCATTTAATCTCATTCCAAAAATAAACATCCCAAGAACACTAATTTTAGGATAATCACATGCTCCAGGTGAACATGTACAGTCTCTTATTGTTGTGGGACCAGGTATATTGTCTCTGGTTTCAGCATCTGCTGCTAGGATGGTCAAGCCACATGTTTCAAAGTGTGTTTGCTTTCCTCATAATATCATTGCAGTGCATCAAAGACAAGCAAAGTCAGGCATTAGTTAAGATGGTGAGAACAGATTTTATTTAGTGACCACTGACTTTAGAGGAAAGAGCTGAGCTCCATTCCTATTTGCAGAAAAGTGATCTGGCTTTTGGAAGGGAGAATAAGGAATCAGGAAGAGAGTAAGCAGGGGCTTAGAGTCAAGAAAGCGAAAATATTCAAAGGGTTCAGTGTATGTGTGCTTAGGTCAGTTTGTCTATTAACTGGCAATTCTATCATGTCACAGAGACTGGAAGACAGAGGCTCCATCCTTCCTGATGATTACATTTAAAATAAATAGTTTTTTAGGTCATTGAGAAAGACACTCCTGAGTTGTAGGAGAGACACATACTTTTAAAAGGGACAGGGGGAGCATTTATTATAGTGAGCCCTCTCTAGTAAATGTTTTGAGATAGAGAGGTAATGGGTCTATCATGAACTGCTGGCTAGAATACACAGTAAATTCTTTTGACAGTCTTGAGTTTTCTTCCAGATGGGAATTCAAAAGGAGTCTGGATGGGCAATCTTTGACTGCTAGAATTAGGTAAAGACTTTTAGTGCAGGGATTTGGACAGAGTGGTTAAGTGCTGAGAGTTCCTTTGCAGTGTTCTCATGTGTACAGTCTCTCTGGTATTTCTTAGAACATTTAGAGTTGCATACATTTAATTCAGCATCTAGGGCAGTACTTGTTGAAGGAATGCAAGCAGATGTGAATGCATGAGTTAGTGTAAACTGCAATGTTTATTTTTCGTTTTATTTTGGTTTAATTGTAATTTTTATTGAAAATGGTTTGATAAAGTCTATGTAATTTTTAAAAATATTACTTTATTATAGAGATAGGGTACAAGTAAGGATTAACTACACTAGAAGGATGCATGCAAGTGAAGTTTGGACCTCCAATTGGCCCTCATTTCCCCTGGTTTGGGACGAGGTACACTTTGTGTTGTTTTTTCCCCCACCACCACCCTTTCTCCCCTGACAGTACTCAGTGACTACTGATCCCCCCCTTATGCTATTGTGATTAATGTTCATGTTCCACTTATGAGTGAAAACATGTGGTATTCAGTTCTTTGTTTCTGTGATAGATCACTAAGTATTATAGTCTTCAACTCCATCCAATTTGCTTGCAAAATCCATGAATTTGTCTTTCTTTATGACTGCATAATATTCTATCATGTATATGTTACCACATTTTCTTTATCCAGTTCACTTTTGATGGGCAGTAGGGTTGGTTCCATGTTTTTGCTATTGTGAATAGTGCAGCAATAAACATGCATGTGCAGGTGTCTTTTGTGTAGAATGATGAATGATCCTCCAAGTCTATCTCCAGAAGAAGGATTGCTAGATAATATGGAAGGTCAATTTTCAGTTCTTTTAGGAATCACCACACTGCTTTCCATAGAGGTTAAGCCAGTCTGCAGTCCCATCAACAGCGTAGAAGCATTCCTTTTCTCTGAACCCATGCCATCATCTGTTGTTTTTTGATTTATTAATGATATCCATCCTTAATGGAGTTAGATGGTATTTCATTACAGTTTTGATTTTCATTTCTATGATGATTGGTGAGGCTGAGCATTTTTTCATGTCTCTGTTGACTGCTTATATATCTTCTTTTGAAAAGTGTCTATTCATGTCCTCTGCCCACTTTTTCATTGAATTAATTTTTCTTTCAGCTCATTTGAGTTTTTCTTGCAGATCCTGAATATTAGGCCTTTATTGGCTACATCATTAGTGAAATATTGTTTCCCATGCCATGGATTTTCTCCCCACTCTACTGATAGTTTATTATGCAGCACAAAAAAAGTTTCAGTTTGATGACATCCCACTTGTCTCTTAGCTTTTATGGCTTTGACTTTTGGGGATTTGGTCAAGAATTTGTTGTCTACTCTGATGTGCATAAGAGTGTTTCCTACATTTTCTTCTAGGCTTCTTAACAGTTTGAAGTTTTACTTTTGGGGCTTTGATTCATTTAGAGTTAAGTTTTATGGTGATAGGCAGGGAATCCAGTTTTATTCCTCTGCATGTGGTCAGTCACTTTTCCCAGCACCATTTGCTAAATATGGTGTCCTTTCCCCAGTGGTTGTTATTGGTGGTTTTGTCAAAGATGAGTTGGTTCAGAGAGTAAGTTTTTGCTTCTTGAATCCCAATCCTTTTTCATTGGTCTATGTGGCTATCCTTGTACCAATAGCAGGCTGCTTTGGTTACTGTAGGCTTGTAGCAAAATTTAAAATCTGGAAGTGTGATACCTCCCACTTTGTTCTTTTTGCTGTGGATTATTTTGATTATTTGTGCTCTTTTTCTTTTCCAGATTAATTTCTGAATTGTCATTTCCAGGTCTTAGAAAAAATGTTAGTAATTTGATGGGTATTGCGTTGAATTTGTAGATGACCTTGAGTAGAATGGACATTTTGACAATGTTGATTCTTCAATCCATGAGCATGGTATGTTTTTCCACTTGTTTTTGTCATTCTTGATTTCTTTGAGCAGTGTTTTGTAGTTCCCATTGTAAAGATCTTTCACTTCTCTGGTTAGGTGAATGCCAAGTCATTTCAGTTTTTATGGCTATTGTGGATGATATTGTGCTTTTTATTTGGTTCTCTGTTTGTTAATAGTATATAGAAATGCATTGTCTTTTGCACATTGAGTTTATACCCGAAGACTTTACCAAAGTCAATTATCAGTGCAAGGGGGCTTTAGGGTTTTCAAGATATAGAGTCGTATTATCTGCAAAGGGGAATAGCTTCACTTCCTCTTTTTTAATTTGGGTTCCCCTGATTTCTTTCTCTTGTCTGATTGCTGTGACTAGGACTTCCAACACTATTTGAGCAGGAGAAGTGAAAGTGGGCATTCTTGTCTTGTTCCCGTTCTACCCATTGAGTAAAATGTTGGCTGTGGGTTTATCATAGATGGCTTTCAATGTTTTGAGAAATGTTCCTTCTATGCCTAAGTGCTTGAGGTTTTTTATTAAGAAGAGATGTGGGATGGGATTTTGTTGAATGCTTTCTCTGTGTCTAATGATATAATCATGCCATTCTAGGTTTTACATCTGTTGATGTGCTGAATTACATTTATGGTCTTGCAAATGTTGGACTGACCCTGCATCCCAGGAATGAAATCTACCTGGTCATGATGGATGATCATTATGATATGAAGCTGGATCTGACTTGCTAGAATCTTGTTTATAATATTTTGCAACTATGTTCACCAAGGAGAATTGTCTGTGATTTTCTTTTCTTGTTGGGTCTTAACCGGATTTGGGTATCACTATGACGTAAGCTTCATAAAAGGGGTTGGGGGGCATTTTATCTTTCCTGACTGCCTGGAACACTTTCAATAAGATTTCAGTATGTTTTAAGATTTCAACTGGGAAGCCATTGGGTCTGGGTTTTTGTTTTGTTTTGTTTTTGGTGAGTAGATTTCCTGGATTCTCATTGATCAGTTAAGAGTTTCAATTTCTTCTTGTTTAAACTTTGGGAGGTTGTGTGATGTCAGAAAGTGCTCCATTTTCTTTAGGTGTTTTAGTTTATTTGCTTACAAGTTTTTATAATAATCTCTGATAATCTTCTGAATTTCTTCAGGGTCAGTTGTGATTTTGCTTTTTGCATTTCTAATTGTGTTTATCTGGGCTTTCTCTCCCTCTCTGTCTTCTCTTCTCTCTCTCTCTCTCTCTGTCTTTGTTTTTGTTTGTTTGTTTGTTTTTTCCTTTAATCATCCTAGACAGGAGACCCTCAATTTCAAGGTTTTGGTCTTGTTGAATCTTTCTGTGATTGTTTTTATTCTATGTCCTGCAACTATGATTTTATCTTAGTGAATTGGGATATTCTGCAGAAATTAGGATTCAGGTATCTTGCCTTTCCAGCTCCTTTAAGTATGATGTTAGGCTGACTACTTGTGATTGTTCTGTTTTCTTTATTTGTGTGTGCAGTACTATGAATTTTCCTCTTAACATAGATTTCATGACATCCCAGAAATCTACGATGTGGCTTTGTTTACATTTGTTTCCAGGAATTTGTTTAATTTTCTGTCTTAATGTTTGTGTTCACACAGAAGTCGTTCAACAGCTTGTTGCTTAGTGTCCATATCTTTGTGTGTTTTGGAGGGATCTTGTTGGTGGCTATATTTATTTTTATTCCACTGTGATCTGAGAAGATGCATGGTATTATTTTGATATTTGCTCATGCTTGATTTATGTCCAAGAATGTGATCAATCTTGGAGTATGTTCCATGTGCTGATGAAAACAGAGTATACAATATAATTGTTGGATGCAGTATTCTATAGGTGTCCATTAAGTCCATTTGATCAAATGTTGAGTTGAGACTCTGTATCTTCTTGTTGATTTCTTGCCTTAATGATCTATCCAATGCTGTTAGTGGGGCACTTATGTCTGGAGTTATAATTGTTTGAAGGTCAATGTTCTCTTTTAGTTTGTTTAGTAGTTGTCCTATAAAACTTGGTGCTCCTGTGTTAGTTGCATATATGTTTAGGATGGATATTTCTTGCAGGAGAATTGAACCTTTTATCATCATGTAGTATCCTTCCATGTCCTTTTTAACTTTTGATGGCTTAAAGACTCTTTTTTCTGATATTAAAATAGCTATACCTGCTTTCTTCTGTTTTCTATTTGTGTGAAAGGTCATTTTCCAGTCACCAACCCTGAGTCTGTGGGTGTCTTTTGCAGTGAAATGAGTTTCCAGGAGACAGCAGATTGTTGGATCATGGTTATTTTTGTATCCAGTTTGCCACTCTAAGTCTCTACTGTGGCATATTTAGTCCATTCATATTCAAGTTGATTATTAATATGTGAGAGCTCATCCCTGTCACAGGGCTATTAGGGAGTAGCTTTGATTCCTTTTAACTTTTGTATATATAAATATATGTGTATGTGTGTTCTCATTTTTGTAGATGTTCTACATGCTCTGTTGATTCTGTGTTTACCTGTATTTTTGTTTGATGTGTATGGCTTTTCTTTTTTTCTATGTTCAACACTATATTTAACGCCTCCTGAAGGACTGGTCTGGAGGTGGCATATTCTTTTAAGGATTAACTATCTGGAAAGGATTTTAATTTTCCTTCATTGATGAAACTAGAGTGGCTGGGTAGAAAATTTTTGGTTGGAATTGCTTATCTATAAGAACATTAAAAATAGTGTTTCAATTTCTTCTGGCTTGCAAAGTTTCTGCAGATAAGTATGGAGCAATTATGGTGGGCTTTCCCCAGTAGGTAGTCTGACCTTTCTCTCCTGCTTCCTTTATAAATTTTTCTTGTATGCTTACTTTTTTGGAGGTGCCTTAGTATGTGCCTTGGTGATGGTCTTCTTGTGTAATATCTTGCAGGGGTTCTCTGAATCTATTGTACTTGAATGTTCATCTCTCTAGCAAGATGGGGGAAGTTCTCTTAAATGAGTATTTGTTCCAAATATAGTATTTGTTCCATAGTGTTTCATTTTCCATTTTTTCTTTAGAAATACCAATCAGTTGTAGGTTTGTGTGTCTGTGTGTGTGTGTGTGTGTGTGTGTGTGTGTGTGTGTGTTTGTTTTGACAAAGTCACACATCTCAGGGAAGTTTTGCTCCTTCTTTATGAAGTTTTGTAAAATATATATATATTTAACAGACTGTGCTAATTCCATATTTTAGTCTTTGTTGTCTGAGATTCTTTCCTCTGCTTGATTGAGCCAGTTCCCAATTCTTGCTACTTTGTTATTGATTTCAAGGATGGAGCTCTTTATTTCCATTATTTCAGAATAGACTTTTTTGAAGTTGGCCAATTCTGCTTTTACTTCCTTTACTATTTCTTTGAGTTTTCCTTCATGTTTCTCTTGTTTCTGGCATGTTTTATTTCCTGTACTATTTCTTTGAGTTTTGCTTCATGTTTCTCTTGGTTCCTGTTCATTTGTGCCATCCATTATCTGATTTCTATGATTGTCAATTGGGGCAGGTCATTCTGGATAGTTTCCATTGTTTGTGCTCTGATGGTTCCTTTTTCATGAGCTATCTCATTAAAACTCTGAGAATTGCTTGTGTTTCTTCATTGTTCCTTTCTCATTTGGGTCCGATTTCTCTTTATTCAGTGAGAGAGGGAAGAGCTTCATCTCATAGCAGGTTCTTGTTACCACAGAATTTTTCTCTCACTGCTAAACTAGTCAGGCCAGTTTTCAGTCCCTACTACATCAGGCTGATGGCTTACAGAAAGACAGTTAACTGACCCAGCATGTCCCAGAATTGTTCACCCTCCTTCTTCACCCAGTGTGATCTCAACACTAAACATGCTTAGCTTGCACTGGAGGGTTACAGCATCCATATTTTCATGCCTGTTTTTTTTTTTTTTCTCTGTGTGTTCAAGACCACTGCTGGGTGTGAGGAGTTTTGCCCTTCGAAACATGTTTAGGGTGCCTCCCTAATTGGTGGCTGGAGTCCCACTCCCTCCCCTGCTCTACAAGAGTGTCATCAGTCTGTTGTTCCACCAGGTGCTGGCAGTCATCATGGCAGACAGAGTCACTACATAGGTTGACCTTTCCCATGCAGGTTCACCCCCCGTTCCAACTAGGCTCTGGCACCCACCACTGCATCCCAGCCAGGTTTCCTCCTGCGTGAAACTGATGTTTTGCATGGTGAGGATAGGGTGAACCCATTCAAAGTGTCTTTTAATCACTCACCCATCTCCTTCTCAGAACAGATCTTCCTTTTCTGTACATGCCTGATGACAGATAGGGGATGCTGAGCCTAGAAATCTGTGTCTGTCATGGATTTCACAAGGTTTAACCTTTCCAAAAGTGCTCAGGATATCTCTGTATAATAGCAGGGAATCGCTACTCTCCATCTTGCTAGTGGCACTGACATGCAGCTACATCATGCCCATGTTGGCTAACCTCTATTTTTTGTTTTAAAATTTGAGCAAGTGCTTAGAAAGTTTTTAGTTACCTTATCTATGACCATAGTTACTTATTTTCTATGTGAAAAATAATTTTAATCAGTAAAGTTACTGAAATGTTGGTTCTATGTTGGATGAGAATGGGGAGGCTCGGGCTGTTATTTTATTTTTTTCTGCCCAGGGAGACACATATAGCTGGACATGCTATGTCTCATTTGAGGATAAAATTGAAGCCCTTCACTGGGAGCTATTCTTGGCCAGTAGTATATATACTGGATTTCAGCTTCACTAATCCCTTCACAATTCCTAGGAAAAAAGATGCCTTTTTCTAATTCATCCAAAAGTGACATATTAGCTAGCAGCAGACCTAGTTATGCTGAGATATATTTTGCAACCTTGTGAAACTTACTCCACTCATAGTTAACTTAAATTCTCATCTGCAAAAAATAAAATCTGGTTCCAATGAATATTAATATAACTCTGAGACTGTGAGGTATACAGAAATGTGTAAAAGTAAATAGACTTATTCCATCATGGTGACATTTCTTTGTACATTTCTATACTAACATAAAAATGAAGCAATAAAAATGGCTTCCACTGTGTATTTCCAAACATATATGAAATCACATATTTTCCAAACATTTCTATTTGGTTTAAACTTATTTATGAGTATTTGTGGAATCTAAACATTCAAAGTCATAGAAAGGGTATAGTAAGGTTACAGAGGTCAGGAGTGGGGGGAAGAGGAGGATGTTTGCTAAGGGTACAAACTTGTAATATAAGATAAATAGGTTCTGTAGATTTAATATACAGCATAGTGTCTGTAGTTAATAATAATGCATACTTGAATTTGTTAGTGGAGTTTAAGCATTTTCATCATACACATCCAAAGTTATCTGTGTGAGGTGATGATTATGTTAATTAGCTTGATTGTGATAATCATTTCATATGGTATAACTTTAGAAAAGTATCATGCTTTACAACTTGAATATATACAATTTTTATTTGTCAAATAGACTTCAAAGCTGGAAGAAAAAAAGAAAACAATGCAGGCTAATGCTTGCTAGTCGCACAATAAATGTTTACTGTAATTTAACTAAAATATATCAAAAGAAAATAGAGGATAATAAGCTGATGGAAGCATTCCTGCTTTAGTAAAATGAAAATTTATTTGTAATTTTATTACGGTAAACAAAGATATTACATTTAAAGAAGACTGCATTGCTTTCTAATAATTTATATACTACCATTTTCATAAGATTTAATTATGGATTCCTCTTTAGCTTCCAAGTATTGCTTTGAATAGATAAACCTTTAGTCTTCTTAGGCCTGCATTCTTCCCATAATCCTGCTTCTTCACCATTCCTAGACTCACTCTTACCTTCTTTGACTGCAGCATTTTTCCTTGAGTTCCTCCAGTGTGCTACGTTTCTTCTCTCATCATGATGATTTTGCACATGCCATTTTCATGATTTTTGCTACTTTTTTTGCCACTTAATTACAATTTGTAATTTTACATGTCTATTTCACTTAAAAAGTCATTATTGTTTGTCACAATTAACTTGCAAATTCCATGAGAGATCCTGTTGCTTCTGGTGTCATTCAAAAATAATTGTTGAATGCATAAATGAAAACATGAATAAGCTAATACATTCTGCATTTTATGTACAAAAATACAGTTCTCAAGCTTTGTGAATTTTCTTTCCATGCCATAATTTGTTCCTTCACTGAATTTTAGTCTCAGTCTTTGTTTTAATTTTAAAAAGAATCTGCAATAAAATGGAAGAGTTGTTTAAAGGCTATGTGATTGAAACTGAAGACATATGGGAAATATGGAAGTGAAAAAGATAAGATGGCTTGTTAGTGAGAACAATATGAATTTCCCAGTATAAATGTGAATATTTCATTGTTGTGGGTTTAATTTGTCTGCTTCCCCACCTCAAATATTAAAGTTTAAATCTCTGAACCAGTGAATGTGATCTTTTTGAAAATTGTGTCTTTGAACATGTACTCAAGTTATGATGACACTATTAAGATATGTATGGAATTAGGGTAATTCCTAATTCAATATTGACATCCTTATAAGAGGAGGAAAATTTAGACACAAAGACAATGAGAAAAATGCCATGTGATGATACAGATTTCCATGACAAAATTTCTTAAACTTGGTGGGTTATAAACAGCAGAAATTTAGTTCTCACAGTACTGGAGTCTGGGAAGTCCAAGATTAAGACACCAACTGATTTGGTGTCTGGTGACGGTCTACTTTCTCATAGATGGTACCTTTTCTCTGTGTCCACACATAATGGAATAAAAGAATTCTGGTAACTTCAGCCCTTTATACAGGTACTAATTCAATCTGTGAGGGCTCCACTCTAATGACCTAAACATATCCCAAAGGCATCACTTCTTAATACTATCACATTGGGAATTAGGTTTCAACATATGAATTTTGAGGGGGACATAAACATTCAGGCAGATATTGGAGAGACACATTTACATGCCTAGGATTACCAGTAACCCAATACGTTGAACTGGGTTTGTGGTCTTTAAAACTGTGAGAAAACCAATTTCTGTTAAAGACATCCAGTTAGGGAATCCCTGGGAAACTAATATATTCATAAATAACTCGTAGTTGCCAACAAGCCTTCTGGAATCTATGCTGAGTTTTGACATTTGAAATATCCAAGTGCATTTTTTAAAAAAAGAGAATCCTATTATCATCCATTTCCTTCAACCTTCTGAATGGGCTAGCCTTCATCAATGATGATAGGGACACAGTTCTACAAATGCCCACATGTACACTTCAAGGACCAAAGAACAGAATTAATGAAACTTTGTACAATAACCTTGAGTTTGACAAGGAAAAGCTATTTGTTTTTGGTAACAAATCCTATGAAAACACAAGATTTAAGTAAAGATCATTTTCAACTTGAGTATTTTTATTCTGTCTTTAATTGTATTTCAGTGAAATGAAACTGAAAGGGATAAATATAACTGCAAAAATTCTTAATAATTAAAATGTCACTTAGAAACTTTATGAAGTCCTGGCATGAAGCTTGGTATTTTATTTTAAAATAAGGATTTCACTATCTAGTGTTCACAGTTGGGGCTTTCCAGCAGGATTACACAGCTGTGTCTACATCAAGCCAAAACACCATGATGAAGAGTTACATTCAATCCAACATTTACAGTGTCCCAGGTAGCCAGATGTGGGGTTTTTAATCTTTTCAGATGACTCACTAAATGTTTCATTTTAATTGTTGTTTTGTGATTACATTGGCAATGGTTGGATTCATTTGAAATGTTTATGATACTTTAAGCAGTTGGGGAATAAGTAGAGACAGCTTATTAATCTTTTAAAATGTCATTTAGTCTTTATTTTATTAATCTATTTTATTTACTAAAAGTTCCCTATGACATCTTTTATCACTCATTCTTTCATTCATTAAAAATATTAATTGTACAGTTTTTATGTACCAGATCCTTCAGTTGGTGGACCTTCAGAGTTCTCTCATCTGTATGCTTCACTCAAGATCACACATGTCCCGGGAAATATCCACATCTAACCGCTAATGGAGTTGCAGTTATTCAGTTCCAATGAGGGACAACTTTGACAGGACATGTATTGCTACGAAGCTCCCTCTGGGGTTGGCTAAGGTTGAGGTAGGCTAGAGAGGCCTGTTACTCTTGAGAATTCTAGACGGGCTCTCTGTGGTAGGGAAGATAGTAAAAGAAGCCATCACAGAATTGGCCTCATGATTGCAATTGGGAGGATACAATTTGAAACAATAAAGACCAGGTAGTAGTGCTTACCAAGCAGGAGGCAGAAGGCTGCAATTTTTATAATGAGCGGCAAGGTTGGAGTAGCAGCCAAGTGGCCTAACGCATGTAGAGTTATGGAGCTGGTTAACAGAACACAGCACCCTAAGGAACACATAGCCAGCAAGGGCACTGCCAAGCTCTGACAACTCCGAAAGTTGTAAAGACCTGTGATTTTGTTCCAGCTCAATTACTTGCCATCTGTGTGGCATTAGTTAACTCACTTAACCTCTCTGAATTTTTATTTTTCTATAAATCAGGAATAATAAGTTCTGTCTTCTTTGACGGTTGCTAGATTTAAATCAGTTTTTATATACCAAAATATATCAGGCAGATTCTGGCTCACAGTAGAACCCTGATAAGTGGAATCAATTATTCTTTTCTTTATGATATTGATGAGTGGAAAAATTAATGAACTCTTCTTCAGGATATTTAACAAACAGAGTTCTATAACTAATGGATTTAGAAAAGTTTGTGGTAAAAACTATAGATATCCAAATTGGCTTATCAGTGACAGAATACTAAAAAATAATATAGGTATACCTAAATTATTTCTAAGATAAAACCATGGAAATGAAGTAGGGTCCTTTTGGAAAAATATAACTCTATAATTAACTAAAAGAATGAATTTGAGACCAATTTTCTACTTCATATTATGAAACAGATTTTTAAATAAATATGTGGGAAATAAAAACCCTAACTTTGAGGAAATAATCAACAGGAGAGTATATCTTTGCAAGGACTGGGCAATGTAGGAAGATAACTTACATATTGCAATTTCTATTTTTGTGGTAAAAGACAACTTTATATTGTGCCTCATGAGGGTTAACTAGTCAAAAGATAATATTTCTTTAAATCTAAATATGTGTATAGCAGAAAAGAGAAAAGGGAATTAGCTTGTAAATATGAGGCAGCCAACTGCCAAATTATGAATGAACAATGATAGTAATTGAAGATATATGACACAAAATTTGTTCTTAGATTCAGGAAGAATTAAATCTGGCAATATTACACATTTTGGGGGGAATCAAAACCCAAAAGTGAAGTTAAATGTATCTGAGAATATATGGTCTCTATTTTCTGAAATGAAGACACTCCCTCCTCCAGCTTCTAAAAGCATTTAACTCTTTAAACCTTATAGTTCATTTTATCTCTAGAAGGTAGCTGTTCTGGTTATCCAAAAAGTGACAACTTTTAAAAAGTCCTTTGACCACTTTTATCTTCCCTTCCCTAAACCCTACTAACTGTTTCTTTTTTTCCCTCACAGGTAATTTCCTTCCTGAGGATCAATGAATAATGCAAATATGACTTTGTTGTAGTATTTTATCTACTAAGAAATTTTTCAAATAAAATAGAGTCCTTGAATAACAGAATTAAATCTCAAAATAAGGTGGGCTTGGTGGCTCAGCCTGTAATCCCACCCTTTGGGAGGCCGAGGTGAGTGGATTACCCAAGCCCACGGGTTCGAGACCCGCCTGGGCAACTTGGCGAGACCTCATCTCTACAATAAATCAAAAAATTAGCTGGGCGTGGGAGTACATATCTGTAGTTCCAGTTTCTTGGAAGGCTGAGGCAGAAGGATTGCTGGAGCCCAGCAGGTCGAGGCTGCAGTGGCCAGGAGCAGCCACTGCACTCCAGTCTGGGCAACAGAGTGAGACTCCAACTCAAAAAAAAAAAAAAAAAATTTAAAATAGTTTAATTCAGTTCCAGTTCTACTACACACTGGCTATGTAATTTTGGGTGGGGCAGTTATCCTATTTGAGTATTGTTTATTATTTATAATCTGGAGATCAATCATATCTAGACACATGCTTTAGTTCTTTCTTTTTTTAATTTTTTTTATTTTAAAATTGTGGGGTACAATTCAGGGGTAGGTTTACAAATATTCCTTTTGCAGGTATCTTTGTTGGTGAGGTGTACCTCCCTTCTCCAGGCAGATTTCCACTACTGTCAATCACCCCCCCCACAGTTTCCCGCTACTGTCAATCTTTTTCTTATAGTAATACAATAGTTGTTCAAGGTCCACTTATGAATGAGAACATGTAATACTCATTTTTTTTCTAAGTAAGTATGTTGGCGTGACAATCCTTAGAGTATGTACATTTTTATCTTCATATATTTTTTAAATGCCAAACTATTTTCTAAAGTGATTGCATATTGAACATCTTCACCAACAATGCATGAGGGTCTCAATTGTTCCACATCTCACCCAATACTTGCTATTTCACTTAAAAAATTAACTGAGTGTTAGCTTTTATGATTTTAATTTTAATTTCTCTGGTGACCAATGATATTGAGCATTTTCCCATGTTCCTAATAGAATGTGCATCTTTTCTGAAGAGTTGATTTAGCTGTTTTGTCCATTTTATTGGACTTTTTGTGTATTATATTGTGAATATTTTAAATGAATGGAATTACATTTCATTTTCTTAATAGTGACTTTCAAAAACAGAAATCATTAATTTTAATAATGTCAAATTCATTCTTTTTCTACTAATATTATGAGCTGAATTGTGTCCCCCAAATCCATATGTTGCAAGTCAATCACTGGTGACTCAAAATAGGACTATATTTGAAGATAGAGTCTGTAAAGAGTAATTAAGGTCAAATGAGGTTGTATGGGCAGACTCTAATCTAATAGGACTGGTGTCCTTTTAAAAAGAGTAGGTTAGAAAATATATATATAGCTGGGCATGGTAACTCATGCCTGCAATCCTAGCTTTTTGGGAGACTGCCATGGGAGAATTGCTTGAGCCCAGGGGTTTGAAACCAAGCTGGGTAACATAGTGAGACCTCATCTCTACCCTCTTCCCCCCCAAAAAATTAGCCGGGTGTGGTAGCCTGTAGTCCCCACTACCTGGGAGGCTGAGGCAGGAAAATTGCTTGATCCTGGGAATTGAACGCTGTGGTGAGCCATGATAATACAACTGCATTTCAGCCTGGCTGATAAAGTGAGACCCTGACTCAAAAAAAAAAAAAAGAAAAGAAAAAAGAAAGAAAACAGACACATAGAGTGAGAAAACCATGTGAAGACACAGGGAGTAGATGCCATCTGCAAGCCAAGGTGAAGGACTTAGAAGAAACCAACCCTGCTGACACCTGGATCATGGATTTGTATCCTCTAGAATTGTGTGAAAATAAATCCCAGCTATTTAAGTCACCTAGTCTATGGTATTTTGTTATAGTTGTATCAGAAAACTAATGTAATTACTGATATTTAAAATTTAATTTCTCAGAAAGATATACCATCTGGCTTGAGACCTTGAATCATACCCCACATTTTTGAAAGGAAAAAATAAGATGAGAAAAAGAGAAAGATTTTCTTACTGTAGGATTTGAAGTTCTTTTTAATTTTTTTTTAAATATAAGTTTATTAAGTTTAGTTTTATATGTAGGCCTATAATCCACATTTTGTGTTAGAAAATGTTAGGTTAAAATTCCCAGCAGAGCCTCTAAAATGTTAGGTCAATTCCATACAGGAGAGTGTCTGAGATTCAGTGCCATGCACAAGATGCAAAGAATTTCACAGAAGTTAAATTGGATAATATAGTTATTTTAAAAATAAATTAGATAGAGAAAAACAGAGAGGAGGTTCACCTCCCCAAGGCGGTGGGAGGAGGCAAAGCTAAGAAACATGACAGCCATAGCTCAGGGAACCATGTGGCCAGACCATAGCTTGCAAAGCAGTGGCAAATGGCTGCTTGAGGTCAAATGCTTTTAAACCTTCCCTTTTGGGCACAGCAGGTTGTTAAGGTGGTTGGGTGGTGGTCTGTTCTACGTCATGAAGAGCAGGTAAGCACAGGTATGGATATCAGGTGATGGATGGCAAGCAGATGGGTGGGTTAGTCACATGATTGCTTCCAGGGTGACGGGGTCTATGTCACAAAGATTTGAGTTTGTAAAGCAATTATCAATAGCTACCTCTGAGAAACCAGTTCTGTCCATGGCTGGAGGGCAAGTTAAAGTGAACTGGTAGAATAACATGACAAAACTTGACAGTGTTAAAATGGTTGCTCATTGGATATACTGACTCTATCTTATGTCCTTTCAGAAATGTTGTAGTGCTTGAAACCCACATGTTTTCCCATATGAGTATCTAGTTGTTCCAACATTATTTGTTGAAAAATCATCCTCTTCCCCTATTGAATTACTTTAGCACAATTTTCAAAAATAAATTGAACAAATGTGTGAGTTTATTTCAAGACTGTTCAGTTACATTGATCTTTTTGACTATGCTTACACAAATACCACACTGTCTTGGCCATACAATTTTAAGATATTGATATAGGATAATGCAAGTCTTCTAATCTTTTTTTGTTTGTTTCAAGGTCAATTTGGCTATTCTCCCATTTTACATTTCCAAATATGTTTCATAACCAACTTCTCAATTTTTATTTTTAAAAACTACAGTAGTATTTTGATTACTGTGTCATTGAATCTATGAAGCATTTAGGGACTAATATGTCAAAAACATTGAGTGTTTTGGTCAGTAAGTTGGCTCTATATGGTAATCTATTAAAACTTTAATTTTTTTCTGTAATATTTTCTATTTTTCAATGTAAAATTCTCAGTATCATAATTATTTTTAATGCCATTGTAAATAGTATTAACATTTAATTTAATTTTTGAATTTTAATTCACTAGCATATAAGAAATGCATTTGTGTGTATGCATGTGTGTGTCTGTTATATGTGTATTAATTGTGCATCTTGGTAACTATGGTAAATTCATTTATTTGTCCTAAAATTTTAAAAATATTTATTAGGATTTTCTTGCCAAGCAAACATATTATCTATAAATAAAGACTGTTTCACACTTTTTTTCCAATCTGTGTGTTTTTTAAAAAATATTATTCTTATTTTATTGTACTGACTAGAAATTCCAGTATAAGCTTAAGTAAAATTGCAGAGAGAAAATATTTTTGCTTCCATAAAATGTTAGAGTGAAGACTTTCAGTATTTTACCCTAGTGTGATGTTAACTCTAGGTTTTGTGATAGCATCTCTTTCTGCTAAACTTTTTAAAAATGGTTTTTGAATTGTGTTAAATGCTTTTTCTGTTTCTAGTGAACCATTTATAACAATTTTTTAATCTTACTCTTTTACTAAGTGATAAATATTGAGTTAATCTTGCACTGGGATAAAATTGTGGCCATAATGCGTTATTCTTTTATAGATAGCTAAATTCTTAAACCAATATTTTATGACAATTTTTTATTTCTGTGTTCATGAATATTTGTCTGTATGTTTTTGGGAGTTTTTTTTGTAATGTCCTGGTGAGATTTTGGCATCACAATTATGCCGGTTTCAGCACAACAATTTTTATTATTTGTTGGTCTTCTTTGCGTATATGCTTCTTTTGAGAGTCATTGCATTTTGTTTCATTCAAATTAAAGTGAGAAACTTAAGAGGAGAGTAAAAGCAGTTGTCTTGATGTTAAACCAAAGGGAAGAAACGGGATGTGAATTAAAACTGCTTTGTTGATTCAATTTGCTAAATACATACCTAATTCTTTGCTTTGCTTTGGTTGAGTCTCTGATTAGAATCTCTACCTTCAAACACAAGCGGTATAAGATGTCAGTTTTACACCAATACCACCTGAAGAAATTGGCCATAGATAGTGGTCCATGGTCACTGTCAACCCAGGGAGTAGATGCCTCAGGAATACATTTGTTGATACAATCTTAGCAAGTTTTGGTGAATTATTTTTGATGCCAAACAAAACTGATCACATTGATTTCATATAAAAGTTTCAGTTAAGTATATTTAAAACAGTTATTTTTATAAAAAGAAAAGTATGCTGAATAAACAAAGAACAAGATTGGGGGGGCAAATAAAAGCTTGAATCAACAATAAAAATTTTGAGCCATCACAGGTAGTTATTTCAACTACAAAATAACTTTTAAATATATGTATTTCTTTGTTTTGTTTGTTTGTTTGTTTGTTTTTGAGTTGGAGTCTCACTCCATCACTCAGGCTGGAGTGCAATGGAACACTCACGGCCACCACAGTGTCAATCTGTTGGGCATCGGCGATTCTTCCACCTCAGACTTCCAAGTAGACGCAACTACAGGTGTGCACTACCACACCTGGATAATTTTTTTTTTTTATATAGAGATGAGATCTCACCAAGTTGCCCAGGCTGATTACAAACCCATGGGCTCAGGCAATCCACTAGCCTCAGCCTCTCAAAGTGCTGATATTACAGGTTGAAGCATCAAACCCAGCCATATTTCACATTTGAAATATGGTTTTATGGAAAGTTGAACAGACTAAAGATAAGTTAGTTATGTTGGGAATTTGTGGAAACCTAGAGAAGTTTATGTATATTTTTAACATTCAGATTCCATGAAGTGAATGTTTATAATTAGTATTTTTAAACAAATGATTTGTATATTTCATATATCTTAAAATATATAGTGAACACAAACACATGACACAGAAAGAAAAGGTCAATGCTAAAATAAGTTACAGTTAGTGGTTCAAGCATGTGATCCAAAAAGAGTAGGTGCCTTGTGGATTTTGTTGGTTCAGTTTGTTTGCTAGTAAAAATACTTCTAGAGATTTGGTATCTATTTATTAATCAGTATAAGTGATCATATTTCTTTTATTTTGATACTAAAATACAAAAGCAACAATAGTGTCATTTTGAATCATTTCTTTAATGAATTTCAGTTGGTTTTATCATATGCACGTGCTATTCTTCCAAAGAAAATGAAGTATTGTGGGACCTGATCTTTTTTCCATGTTTTACTTTGTAAACTATTACTGCTCACTGTGTAAAAAATGCACATAAAATTTAGATTATTTTCACTAGAATAACTATTAAGAGCCACCAAACTTCATTTAGTAGGAGGTGTGGCAATTGATAAGACATGCTTCAAATAAACATGACTTTCTTATGAAAGGCATGACTTGAGGTATGTTTTCAAGATTTCTTTGCCATTTGCTGTAGCCACATGCTGAGTGCTAGCTAATGGAACAGGGGTGAGTGTGAGAAAATGACACTTTCATGTTTATTAATTAAAGAAAAGCAAAATAAAACTTTAGTGTGATTATTCATCTTCTGTTTTCATCCCATCTTCTGTTCAAATAAAGAAGATTCAGTAGAGGATTCTGATGTTCTACTACATGACAGAGATACAAAATTGAAAAAGCCTAGGTCTCTGAGTTTTTGCATGGAAGATCACCCATCAATTAGGAACATATTCTGTGCAATTTGCATGAGTGAAAAATCAACTTTTATTATATGAAATCACTGATATTTGTGGGGTTTAAAAGTTATTTTGGGGGAGGGAGGAAGATGGCGGTAGAGCCAGTTGGACTATGTGAGTCCCTCTGTGATTGAGTGTATGGACAATTTTCCATAAGTGTCTGCTAGTAAGTGAGTGTATGAATGGCTGACTGAGTTGGGACTCTGAAGCAAATGGTCAGGGCTCTCCTAGTAAAGTGAGCTGTACGTTAGTTGCATAGAACCTAGAACTCCTGAGGTGCAGAAGCTGAACACCATTTGTTAAAATCACCACAGCCCTTTCTAGGAAGAAGCAGCCAGGAGTAACTTCCAGCACTAGGATCTGCCTCACCACTGCAGCATCTGATGAAACTGCAGAGGGAGTGCAAACAGGGAGCTAGAGCCATAGCCTCATTGAAGAAGATGAAACAAGCACCCTGCCACCATCTTGAAAAATGAGAAGGGAAGTGCTCTGGCTTGCTCAACACAGAGTGACAGATCTGATCTCTTTGACTGGTAGGTTAACTACTCAGGGTTTGATCATAACCAAGAGGGCATATCCTGAAAGCACAAACTTCAGAGGGACAGGATGAGTGCTCAATTTTAAATGCCCAACCTCTTACTCTGAATCAGATATTGGACAAAGGGTGTGACCAGAAATGGACAGAAGGCCATCAAAGAGATCAGCATTTAGTCCAGGGCTGACCCAATTCCCTCCTCCCCAGCACTCCTCTGAATGTCAGACTCACATGGCTGGGGCATGACTGAGGGATGAACCCAGCAAGAGCCTGGATGTCAACTGCAATAAGAGTATTCCACTCCAGGATAAGCCTAGTTGAAGCACCCCATACCAGTATCTGGGGAGGAAGTGACCTCTCACCTCCCCAAAGAAGGAAATCCCCCTGTGTTAGGAGACAATCATGGAGGCCTGCCTGCTGACAAAGTCCAGGGGGCTGAAGACTCCAGGTCGCAAAGCAAATCTGGGCAGCTGAGACCCTTGCTTATTCTACTTTTGTTATTAGTGCAGTTGAAAAGTTCTGTACGTCTGAGGATGGAAAGCAAAATTCCACTCATGCCTCCACTAGCCCTTGCAAAAAGGCAAGAGGGGAATTCATGAAAAATTACTTTCCCTTCATTTGAATTCCTCCCTAGGTTTCCATGTCCCTGGCCTCCTGGTATTAGACCATGCAATCACTTGATTAAACATTGTAGTTGGGAAAATTGTAAAAAATCAGAAAGTGCTCCATTTTACTGTTTGTCAGGGAAATCACTGGCCTTGCCAGAAAATTATCAATAGCGATTTTAAATATCACATGCAGGTAGGTAATCACTTGAGAGATTTTATTTCTTCTGATTGGTGACTAATTGGAGAAATTTGAGAAGCTACAGTTTGTATTTTTAGGAAGAGTGCCAATGCAAAAATTACATTTACTTAATTTCTTATTTTCTACATGTGGTGTATTATGCTTTAAAAAAAATTAACAATCACATAAATATTAGAGCACCCTTGCCTTTACTTCCCTTTGTTAAGGAGGCTTGTAATTCTGGTTAGGGATTAGGAATAAGGTGACTTGAGACCAAGAGGCCTTACAGCCTGTAATCCCGCACCTTTGGGAGGCTGAGGTGAGTGGATTTCCTGAGCCCTCAGGTTCAAGACCCGCCTGGGCAACTTGGCAAGACCTCATCTCTACAATAAATCAAAATTAGCTGGGCATGGTAGCACATGCCTGTAGTTCCATCTACTCAGAAGGCTGAGGCGGAAGGATCACCGGAGCCCAGTAGGTCGAGGCTACAGTGGCTGGGAATGGCCACTGCACTCCAGTCTGGGTGACAGAATGAGAATCCAACTCAAAAAAATAAAATAAAAATAAAAAAATAAAACTCACTCTCCCTGGCAGGAAATAATTAACACAGATTGTAAACACCAGGTGTGAAATTAGGGGAAATTAGTCAGGCCAACTTGTGGCTAAGAAACCTTGAAAATGTTGTTTTACCCCAGCTAGTTGCAAATTGCTGTGTGAAGATCACATGTGTGACTTGTTAATCTATGTGATAATTATAGTGCTTAGAACTTGGTAGTGATTTATAATGTAATAGTTATAGGAATAAGTAAGTTTTGTATGGACATTAAGAAATGGTAATCATTTAAAAATGTTAGAAGTTTATAAGATTTATAGTTAATGTTTAGGTGATAATCTTTTAAGATCAAAACAGGATGAACAAAGATACATTGCCTGTCTGGTTCATTAAATTGTAACTGATTGCCTTGAAAACAAAAAACATGTAGGGTAAAAAAGGAGTTGGAAAAGACAATAAATTGTCATTTTTCCTGCTTGAAGCAGAGTCAGTGTCCAAGTTTTTTCTCCTGCACCGACGCTGCCCTCTTTCAGGAAATCCTGACCCACTGAAGCTGGACTCCAGCACCCCTGATCATAGGGGAGGACTGAAGTCCCAACAACCTCCAGTACCTCCCCACTCCTTCCCTGGGCCATGCACTGGGAAGATTGTGAATGTGTATGCAATTCCACAGGAGACAGTAGAAGGGCTTGCCTGTGAGCAGCTGAGGGAAACAATTACAGAATTTTTTTTGTGCATGAGTGTGTATGTGAGGGTTTGATTCACAGACCCCTCCACCTTTTTTCTTTCTCTTTATTTATTTCTTCCTTATTTTACTTTTTGTTTTCCATTTATGTGTGTATGTAAATGATTGAGTATTCATCTTTAAAGATTATTTTGTTCTCAATTTTGGTTTAATGTGTGTTTGAATGTATGTGTGAGGGTCTGATTTGCATTTCCCCCTTTTCTTCTCTTTTCTTTTTTTTCTCCTTTCAGTTTATGTTGTGTGTGTGTGTGTGTGTGTGTGTGTGTGTGTGTGTTTGATATTTCTGTTTTGTATTTTTTTTCCTGTTTGTATGTGTGCTCAATTATTTTTTTCTTTGATTTCTGCTTTTGTTTATCTGTGTCTTGTTTTATTTCATTATTCTTTTTATTTTTGCCCATCTAATTTCATTCTACTCTTCTCTGTTCTCTTCATTGCATTACCTTATCTTGGACTCAGGGAGTACACACATGTACCCATTTTATCATCATATAGAGTGGTGATGGAGACCCAGGGACATTGTGACCATTGTCAGTCAGTGAACATTGTGATTTGCAAGTGGTTTCTGAATCCTAGCTCCCCATCTTCCACCTTATCCAACCTTCAAAACTACAAGAGACAGCAAAGCAGCCCACGCTCAGCCCTGTTTCAAAATAGAACAAATTTAGAGCCCTGATCAGGGAAGAATAAAGGGCTGAGAAAACATAAGAAGTGAAAGCCCCTACCACTGCCACTGAATATGGGGAACTTAAGAGAAGAAAGTGATTTATCAGTAAGAAAGAAAAATCAACAGAAGAACACAGACAGTCCAATGTACCAAAGAGAAAATGCCTGAAAAAGCAGACCTCTGAGTCCAGATGATGGAAATCACAAACAACTGGCCTCAGAATAAAACAGGGATTAGGGAATAGATGGAAACAGTGGATAAGTCTCAAGGATGACAAGGTGCCACACTGAAAGAACTTGTAACAGAAATTTGGCAATAAAAAAATTTCACCCAGGAAATAATAAGATGGCAAGCATGGAAGTCAGAATTAATCAAGAAGAACAATGAATCTCAAAACTTGAACATCAAAACATGAAATTAACCCAATCTGGAAAAAAAAAAAAAACAGAAAATTCAGGAAAAAAGAACAAAGTCTCAAGAGATAAGTGATTATATCAAGAGGCTGAACTTACAACTGATTGGTATCCTAGAAGAAGAAAGGGAAAAGGAGAACACCATGGAGTAAGTATTCCAGGAGGTTATCCAAGAAAACTTACCCCATCTCACCAGAGATGTGACCATCCAAACACAAGAGATACAGAGAAACCCCACAAGACAATGAGAAGACCCACCCCTAAAAACATAGCGAGTTGCCTACACAAAGTAGGTACAAAAGAAAAAAAATCCTAAAGGCAGCAAGACAGAAAGGTCAGACTACTTAATGAGGAAGATTAATAAGAACAGCAGAGACCTAACAGCATACACAATACAAGCTAGAAGTCTGAAGGCCAGTTTTCAAAGTCCCCAAATGTAAACAATTTTAACCAAGAATTTCCTACACAGCAAGGTCAGTTTCAGCAATGGACGATTAAAATGCTTCCAAGATATCCAATCCCTATGAGATTATGTAGCTTCCAGGCCAGTTCTACAGAAGACACTTCAAAAAGAATTAATCACAGAAGAAAGAAAGAAAAAAATGATCATGCATTTCCCAAGACAACAGGAGAACACAGAGTCAAGAAAGAACACATTGCAACTGCAAACTTGAAAACACACACATACATCAACACAAAAGAAAACAAAAAATAAACAAAAAAAAACTTTATAAAAACCTCACAATGGTGAAAAACATTCACATTTCGATAATCAGCCTGAAAGTGAATGGGATAAATGCATCATTGAAAAGACACAGAATGGCAAACTGGATTAAAACAAAAACAAAACAAAACAAAAAACCATGACCCAATAATTTGCTGCATCCAGGAAACTCATCTCACCACAAGAGATGCAGACAGAGTCAAAGTTAGAAGATGGATAATGAATTTTCAGGTGAATGGATCACAAAAGAAGGCAGGAGTCACAATCTTATTATCAGACAAAGTAGCCTTTAAGTTATCAAAAATTTAAAAATATTGAAAGGACACTATATAATGATAAAAGGTGAAATCCACCAACAAGAAATATCCATCCTAAACACATATGCTCCCAACACAAGAGCACCAGAGTTAATAAAACAACTAAGTAAACTAAAAAAAAAAAACCAAAAAAATGTATTCGAACACTATTCTAGCTGGGTAATTAAATATTCCACTAACAACCCTAGCAGATCATTGAGGAAAAAGTTAACAAAGAGATCTGGAACTTCCACATGATGTTCGACCTAAATGGACTTAACAGATACCTACAGAACACTCCACCCAACAACCACAGAATATACATTCTACTCATCACCACTTGGAATGTACTCCAAAAATGACCACATCTGTAGCCATAAATCAAGCATAAATAAATTTCATAAGAATAAAATACTGCCATGCAACTTCTCAGACCACAGTGGAATAAAAATAAATATCCACACCAACAAAACTCCCCCCAAACCCACAAAAACTTGTACACCAACAGCATGATGCTGAGTGACTCCTAGATCAACACATAAATCAAAATAGAAATTAAATGATTCCTGGAAACAAGTGAAAAAGAAAAAAAAATCTTACCAAAACTCTAGGAAGCCATGAATGTAGTTATAAAAGAGGAATTTATATCTCTAAAAACACATATCAAGAAAATAGAAAGATCACAACTTAACAACCTAACAAATCACCTAAGGAAGTTGGAAAGAGAAACACACCAAAACCATAACTTTATCAGAAGAATCCAAATCACCAAAGTAAAAGCCCAAATATGGGACCTAGAAGACAAAAGCATCATAGAAAAAATCAACAAAAGAAAAAGCTGGTTATTTGAAAGGATAAACAAGATTGATGGACCCTGAGCCAGAATGACCAAGAAAAAGAGAGAAAAGGTCCAAATAAGCACAGTCAGAAATGGAAAAGATCAAATCACAACTGACCCTGAAGAAATATCAAAGATGATCAGAGATTACTATGCACAACGTTTTGGAAACAATCTCAATAACCTAAATAAATTGGAGAACTTTCTGACATTACACAACCTCCCAAGGTTGAAACAAGAAGACATTGAGACACTAAATAGACAAACAGCAACACAAAATTAATTCCATCATAAGAAAACTACCTACAACAAAAGGCCTTGGGCCAAAAGGCTTTCCAGAAGAATTTTACAAAACTTATAAGGAGGAGCTGATATAATACCAATCGTATTAAAAGTATTCCAGGCAATTGAGAAAGATGGAATTTTCCCCAAATCATTGTACGAAGTTAATATCACACTGATACCCAAAATGGGAAAAAATTCACCAAAAAAAAAAAAAAAAAAAAAAAACAGAAGAAGAAGAAGAAGAACTACAGGCCAATATCCCTTATGAACATAGATGCAAAAATTCTCAAGAAGATTTTAACAAATCAGATCCAACAACACATCTCAAAAATTATCAGCCATGACCAAGTAGAATTCATTCCCATGATGCAGGGATGATACAACATCCACAAGACCATACATGTAATTAAGTACATCAACAGATGAAAAAATAAGAAACATATGATTATATCATTAGATACAGCAAAAGTTTTTGATAAAATCTAGCACTCCTTCTTGATAAAAGTCTTGCACACCTAGGCATAGAAGTAACATAGCACAAAATAGTAAGAACCATCTACGATAAACTCACAGCTGGCATATTGCTATTGAACAGAAACTGGAAGCATTTCCCCTGAATACCAGAACAAGACATGGCTGCCACCTATCACCCTTCCTGTTCAACACTGTATTGAAAGTCTTAGCTAGAGCAATTACACAAGATAAAGAAATCAGCAGTATCCACATAAGAAAAGAAAAAGTTAAGTTATCACTCTTTGCTAACGATATTCTCCATACTTCAAAAATTCAAGGGAATCTGTCCAAAACTTCCTTGCACTGATAAAGGAGTTTGGTAAAGTTGTGAGGTACAAAATAAATGTGCAAAGGACAGTTGCATTCTTATACACCAGCAACAAACAAAGAACCAATAGCCAGTGAAAATTGAAATACTTCAACATCTTCCTAACCAGAAAAGTGAAAGAACTTTACAATGAAAACTATGAAACTCTACTCAAAAAAATCCAAGAAGACCTTAAGAAAATGAGAATATACACATGTTCATTGATAGGAAGAATCAACATTGTTAAGGTGTCCATCCTACCCAAGACAATCTACAGATTCATTGTAATACCCATTAAATTACCAATATCATACTTCTCAGACCTGAAACAATACAGAGATTTATATTGAAACATAAATGACCATGACCATGAATAGCCAAAACAATTCTCAGGAAAAGAAACAAAGCAGAAGTTAGCACACTTCCAGACTTTAAACTTTACTACAAGGCTAAAATAATCAAAACAGCTTGGTATTAGTACAAGAACAGGTATTTGGACCAACAGAACATGATAGAAGTCCCAGAAGCAAAACTTCAATTTTTCAACCAATTATCTTTGACAATGGCTCCACCAACAACCACAAAGGAGAGGAAAACCTGTTCAGTAAATGGTGCTAGAAAACTATCTTACCACATACAGAAGCAGGACCCCTATCTAACATCATACACAAAAATCAACTCTAAAGAAAACTAAGACCTAAAGGTAAAACATCAAACTATATGAACCTTAGAAAATGCAGGAGACACCTTTATGGAAATTGGAATAGGCAACCAATTCCTGATCAAAACCCCAGACGTCCATGCCATAAGAGATAAGATGGAGTGGGACCTCAATAAACTGAAAAGATTTTGCTAAGCAAAAGAAATCATCAAGAGAACAAGGAGACAGTCCACAGAATGGGAAAAAAATATTTGCCATCTGTATTTCTCCAGGGTCTACAAAGAATATAAGCATTCTGAAAGGAAAAAAACAAACAGGCCCATTGAAAAGTGAGAAAAAGACATGAGTAGACACTTCTCAAAAGAAGATATACGGGCAACCAAGAGATACAGGAAAAAGTACTCAGGCATATTAATCATCAGGGATGCAAATCAAAACCAGATTGATATGCCACCTAACCCCAATAAGAATGGCCATCTAATGAATAAAACACACAAAAACAGATGCCGGTGAGGATGTAGAGTAAAGGGAACTTTTCTACACTGTTGGTGGGAAGGCCAACTAGTTCAACCTCTTTGGAAAACTGCTGACAATTTCTGAAAGAACGAGAAATTGACCTTCCATATGACCCAGCAAACCCCTTTCTGGGAATATACCTGGAGAAAGTCAAGTCACTCTACAAAAAAGATACCTGCAGATGCATGTTTATTGCAGAACTATTTTCAGTAGCAAAAACATGGAACCAACCATGTTGCCCATCAAAACTGGACTGGATTAAAAAAATGTGGTACATATACACAATGGAGTATTATGCAGTCATAAAGAAGGACAAACGTGGAATTATCAGCAACTGGATGAATTTAGAATCTATAATACTCAGTGTTATATCATAGAAACAAAGAACTGAGTACCACATGTTCTTACTTATAAGGGACCCTGAACATTTACCATAATACTATAAGAAAGGGATTGACAGTAGCAGGACACTATCAGGGTAGGGGTCGGGGGAAACAACATAAATAAGTATATCTGATCTCAAACCATGTGAAGTGGGACCAAAAAGAGACACAAACTTTACCTGTACAATGACCACTTGTATTCCTAAACCTGAATTGTACCCCACATCTTTAAAACTTTAAAAATGGTGAAAAAAATAAAATAAAATTATTCCTAATTAAGTTACTTTTTCTATTATAGACTATATAATATTTTCTTCCTGTTATTTAAAATATGATCAATAAAATAGTAATGATTAATAAAATGGTAAAGAGCATCCAATTTATAACAAATGCTATACTAAACATCATTCAGATGTCAAGGGAGATCTCAGGATAATTCCTTGCTATAAATAAGAAAGATGATTTCACACCTCTGCATCATCACTGGCAGGCCTTCTTCCCTCTCTCCCAATGCTCCCAGACTTCCATAACTCTCTACCTTGAACACATCAAGATTTGTCTCTTTTACTCTGTATTCCTAACATTTATTTTACCATTACTTTATGTAAGCTGATTAACAGTGAGGAATTTTCTGTTCTGTTTATCGCTACGTAGAATACTCTCTAATACCCAGCTGGATTGTATAAAGATTTGTTGGCGAATGTACCAACACAAGAAAAAAGACATCAGTTACAAAGTGCTTGTAATACTGCTAAAGCATATTCATACTATCAGGTTTTCT
The DNA here is from genome assembly GCF_000164805.1 of Carlito syrichta. Classification (NCBI taxonomy): domain Eukaryota; kingdom Metazoa; phylum Chordata; class Mammalia; order Primates; family Tarsiidae; genus Carlito; species Carlito syrichta. The sequence goes on along the minus strand of NW_007232099.1, from coordinate 6,363 downwards.
AAAATGTGTATTTCATCCATTTTTAACCTTTTAATTGGTCTTACTTAACACTGAATACTTATCTACTTTAAATTAAAAAAACAAATATTACTAATGAGAAATTTAAATTTCCACACTACAAAATAAGTAAATACATGCTAGGAAAAGACTGTAGCTTCATTTTTTATCTTATTTAGTCACAGAGATGTAGAATAAATTTTTATTATAATATTCTACTTTTTTATAAAAGTTAAGTTGATAAATCTGGATAATTTTTAAGTAATAGGATCTGCTTTTATAAAGGACAAATTGGAGACATAAAAGATGCATAAAATAAAGCACTTTTTCCTATAATTTACCCTAAAATGTTCTTACTTTTTAATTGAGACTATGAACATTACTAACTACTCTACTCAGGAAACATTAAAAGACGTCATAAAATGAGACATATTTACATTTTTTGTCACTTTTTACCTTCTTTGTAGCTAAATGATATAGTGCACATATGCTTGTGTGTGTGTATCTCTATGATTTTAGCCCTCCATTATCAAATAAGAGTTTCAAATTCATAGGTGAAAAATGTTTCAAAATCAAATACTGACATATGTTGTAAGAGTTTACAATTGGATCAGTTCTTCCTCTGTGAGGGAAAAAACTAACAATATACTCTAAATAAAATATAAAAACCAGCAACCTAATGGCATTGTATAGTTACTGAAAATAGACAGACCTGGAGTGGGAGTGCTCATCTGTAGAAAAAATAAATAAATTCAGTAGATTTACTTTTTTTATTGGATTTTTATAATATGTATTTAAGATGTACACTTAAATTTTGCCATCATAGTATCAATATTTCCGTGCATTGAATTTTTTCTAACCTCTTGTTACTTCTCACTTATAACTTCTTAGTATGATTTTTTCATATTTCATTATATTCATATTATTACTATAATAAGATACATTGGTTAATGCACAAATGTTGCAGCAAGCCTCATTTTTTTTCATTTTTTCACTTTTTTTATTATAAAGATATGGGTACAATTCAGGGTTAGGTATACAAACGTTGATTATTACCCTTGTTGATAATGTGTGCCCCTCCCTCCCCTAGCAGTTTCCCACAACTGCCAATCCCACCCCACCTCCCCTGACAGGTTCCCACTACTACCAATCCCTTTCTTATATTATTATAATTAAATACACATTTTCATATAAGCAAATTCCAGGGTTTTTTTGGGTCTCCCATCGTATAAGATTTACTTTTTTTAATAGCTTTTCTCCCCCTGAGCAGATTCCAGTAGGTGCCACATGGAATGACTAATGCTTAGGTTAAAATTCTTAATTTTACCTTGTTAATAATCAGGAAATATGGTTTGGGAAGAACACAAAATATAGAAAATGAGATGTATTCCAGGAGACAAGACATCTAGAAAGGGAGAGTCCCAACTTGTGTGTATAAATTCTGCCTTAGTCTCTCCTTGAAACTTGCAGGGGGCACAATCCAAGCAGTTCAGCAAAAGTTGAAATAATCAACAAAACATCTCAACTGCCACCAATATTAAAGGAGACAGAGTTTGGTGTTTAATTCCATACAGCTAATACCACAGAAATACAAAAAGACTTTTATGAATACCACATCACAAAAACAAGAAAACCTAGAGGTAATGGATAAATTCCTGTAAATACAGGTTGAAACAAATTGAATCAGAAAGAAATATGTTTTCAATATACCAATAACAAGCAATAAAATAGAATTAGTAATAAAAAAAATCTTTCAACAAACAAAAATCTAGGACCAGGATTCATATCTGAATTTTACCAGATGTGCAAAGAAGAGTTGGTACCAACATAACTGAAACAATTCCAAAACAATAAAGGAGGACGGATTCTTTCCTAACTCATCCTATAAATTCAGCATAGCCCTGATACCTAAATGGGTATAGGACACAACAAAAAAAGAAGCTGTCAGGTCAATATTCCTAATGCACACAGAGGCAAAAATCTACAACAAAATACTAGTAAATTTAATCCAACAGTCCATCAAAAATGTTAAGTTATTAAGTGAACTAGATTTCAGGGATGCAAGAATAGTTCAATATACACAAATCAGTGAATGTGACCATATAAACGGGACCAAAACAAAAACCCCATGATTATATGAATAGGTGCAGAAAAAGTAACTTAAAATCCAACAACACTTCATAATAAAGACATTCAACAAACTAGATATCGATGCAACATACCTCAGAATAATAAGAAATATATATGACTAACCTACAGCCAACATCATACTGAAGGGGAATAGTTGAAAGGATTTCCTTTAAAAACTGGAGCAAGACAAGGATGTACACTTTCACCACTCTTATTAAATAGAGTACTGGAAGTCCAAGTCAGAGCAATCATATAAGAGAAAGAAATGAAAGACATCCACATTGGAAAAGAAGTCAAATTATCCTGTTTCCATCCCATGCTCATAGAAAAAAGCAATATTGTTAAGACGACCATATGGCCCAAAACAATGTACAGATTCAATGCAATTCTTATCAAATTATCAACATCATTTGTAAATGAATTTTTTAAAAACCTTACGATTATATAGAACCAGTTTAAAAAAAAAAAACCCAAGTAGCCAAAAATCCTAAGCAAAAATCAAATACAGAGGCATTACATTGCCTGACTTGAAATTCTACTACAAGGCTATAATAACAAAAACAGCATGGTACTGGTACAAAAATAGACACATAAGTCAATAGAAAAAGAAAAGAACCCATAAATAATAAAGCTACATATATACAACAAGCTGATAGTCAACAAATTCAACACAAATAAAGAAAGGGGGGGAAATACCCTATTCAATAAAGTATGCTGTTACAATTGGCTAACTCTATGTAGAAGAAGGAAACTGGACTTTAATCTCTCACCATACAAAAAAGTAACTCCAGATGCATTAAAGCCCTAAACACAAATCCTAAAATTATAAAAATTCTAGAAGAAAATCTAGAAAAAACTCTACTAGCAATTGACCTAGGCAAGAAATTTATGATGAAGACTCCAAAAGTAAATGTAAAATGAACACAAATGAACAAATGGAATTTAGCTAAACTATGCAGACTCTGCACAGCAAAAATAAAATCAACAGTAAATATATGACCTATAGAAAAAAATTGCAAATTATATCTCTGACAAAGGATTAATATCCAGAATCTGCAAGAAACTCAACGACATCAACAAAATACCAATAACTACCATAAAAACTGGGCAAAGGACATAAACATTTTTCCAAAGAAGAAATACAAGCGAGTAACAAATACATGAAAAAATGTTCCAGATCACTAAGTATCACACACATGCAAGTAAAAACCACACTGAAATATAATATTAACACCACTCAGAATGGCCATTACTAAAAATAAATAAATAAATAAATAATGTTGTTAAGTATGTGGAGAAAAGGAAATGCTTATACACTGTTGGTGAAAATTAAAATTAGTTCAGCCTTTATGGAAAATAGTATGGAGATTTTTTTGATTTTTTTTTTTTTGAGTTGGAGTCTCACTCTGTCACCCAGGCTGGAGTACAGTGGCACACTCAGCCTCCACCTGCTGGGCTCAGGAGATCATTCTGTGTCAACCTTCCAAGTAACTGGAACTACAGGCATGTGCCAGTACACACCAGCTAATTTTTTTGTTTATTGTAGAGACAAGGTCTCACCAAATTGCTCAGGCTGGTCTCAAACCTCTGGTCTCAGGCAGTACTCTTGCCTCCACCTCCCAAAGTGCTGAGATACAGGCTGCGGTGGCCATGAGTGTCTGGCCTAGATATCTTAAATTACCAAAAATGTAGCTACCATTTGACCTAGCCATGCCACTTCTGAGAATCCACCCAAAAGAAAGAGGAATTATTGTATACAAAAGACTTCAACACTCATATTTTTACTGCAGCAGTATTCATAATTGCAGAGTCATGGAATTAACCTAAGTGTCCATCAAGAGTTGATTGAATAAAGAAAATATGGAATATTATGCAGCAATAAAAATAATGAAATCATGTCCATGCAGCAGCTTTGATGAAGTTGGAGTTATTGGCCTAAATGAACTAAAACAGAACCAGGGAAATAAATATTGCATATTCTCACTTACAAATGGGAGCTAAACAATGGGCACACATGGACATAAAAATGGAAATAATAGATATTGGATACTTCAAAAGGAAGGATGGTAGGAGGTAGCTGAGTATTGAAAACTTATCTATTGGATACAATTTTCAATATTTGGTTATGGCTACATTAGAAACTCAATCTATATATTATGCAATATATCCATGTAACAAATATGCACACGCAATCTGGAATCTAAAATAAAAAATAAAATACAACAAAGGAAGCAATGGAAAAAATGCAAAATTTCTATAATGTGTTGCTATGGTCTGAATGTTGGTGTCCCTCCAAAATTTCTTATCTGGAAACTTAATTCCCAGTGCTATAGAATTAAGAGGTGGAACCTTTAGGAGAAAATTAAGTCACAAGGATTCTACTCTCATGAATGGAATTAGTGTTCTTATAAAAAATGTCTTAAAGGGGCTTATTCCTTTATTTTATCATGTCAGGACACAGCTTGAAGACACCATCTACAAGACAGAGAGCCAGTATACTAAATTTTCTTGAGTCTTGATCTTAAACTTTCCAAACTCCAGTACTGTGAGCAAAACATTTTTCTTGCTTTTAAATTACTAGTTTATGATCTTTTGTTATAGTAGCCCAAAAAAGATCGAGATGTGTGTCATTGTAATGACTAGAGTACAATCTCAAGTTACTAGACAAACACCACAATGGATACTTTTAACTCATAGTCAAATAACAAAGGACATAGATAGAATTAAAGAATCTGACAAAAGAAAATGAAATTATTTGGTTTTACTAATTTCTCCTCTTTCAAATTATAAGTGAAACATTTTAAAAAATTTTTTACATCTGATTCTCTGCCTGTGATCTGGATAGTCTGATTTACCACTTTCTCAAATGTGTTACCCCCACTCCCAAAACTCCTATCATTTTTCTCTTCATTTTCTTATGTATCTTTTTCTGTCTCCTCAGAATATAAAACAGCTTAAACTATTTTAGAACAGAAATAAAATCATCAATCTGTATCCATCGTGTGTCTTCTTTAACTAATAACATTTTTTATCATTTATGACCAAACTACTTGAAAAATCTTCTGATGGTTTCAAGTTCACTCTTTTTTCCTAAACAAATTTCCATCTGATTTTAAACAGCACTATGATATTGTAACTCTTCTAGCCAAAATCATAATTGCCTCCTAATAGAAAAACTCAAAGTCCACTTCTCAACATTTGTCTATTCGTTTTGTATTTATCATTTGAATATATCAATTTCCTGCTTCCTGAAACTCCTTATCTAGTTCCCAGCATACACTTATGGGCCACATTTTTTTTCTCTTATTTGTTAAATGATTTTTCTCAATTTTCTTTGTGTATGTTCTCGTCCTATCCAAACTATAAGTCCCGAATTATCAAGGTGCTACCTTTTGCCATCTTCTGTTATTAAAACTATGCCTTTTTCCCAGAAGAAGCTTATAACTAAGATCTATGTGCTGATAAATTCTTAATCTATTAATCCAGGCCAGCACTTAGTCTTGAACTTCAAACTCAAATATCTAATTGACTGTCTAAGAAAAGTTTTTATTTCAATAGCCTAAAGTCACCTCAACCTAAGATATGCAAAGTAGCACTTTTAAAATTCTTCCCCAAATCTGGCCTTTTTGTGTAGCCCACACCCTGATAAAAAGTACCATTATTCACTTACTATCCTAATTTAACTTCTTCTAAGCCCCAGTTTTCCAAATAAATTAAAAGATCCTACTAATCCTAAGTAATTTATACCTTTACTCACTTTCTTCATCTGTATTGCTACTCCTGAATGTTAGACCCTCATTATTTCTCACTGCATTAACTATGTCTGGCTCCTTGCTGGTCTCTCAGCTTCATTCCTTATTTTCCTTAATGTATCTTCTGTGCTGCTAGTTGAATGCCTTTATGAGATCAGTTTACATTATTTAGTTCCCTAAAACTCATACTTGGCTCTCAATTATCTTTGGTCTATTTTAAATTATCTGGCATGCTTTTCAAGACCCCAGGTTTCCTGCTCTTCCCTTGTTAATGATCATATGTGAAGTGCTTAGAAATGCTACAATACAATCTTTCACATCTAAGTGTTTCCATAAATCTGCAAGTATATCAATCAGGTTTGTTAAAATAATGCTACACAGTAAACAATCTCCAACCTCAGTGGCTTACAAAAACAGCAAAATAGTTCTTATCCATAGTTCTGCAGATTAACTGAGACACTACTAACCTTAGTATGGATTCATG